>NW_024069138.1:0-66665 GCF_009389715.1 Phoenix dactylifera
GGATGACGATGGTCCAGCCTCTGAGGGTGCAGTAGGATGATCCATATCTCCTCATCCTCATCCTCTGGTGGCAGTCTTCCTCTGGCACCTCACCCTGAATGCCTGCTCTAGTGTGAATCCACTGCCCGTTCACTTTCTCATATCCCATGCGTATAAGTGTCCGTGCAGTGTATGTATCAGTATGATGCAGACTCTTGGATGCCTCCTCCTCGAGAGGTAAACCGTGCTGACGGAAAATCAAGGTGAGTATCATACCATAAGGTAGTGATACCCTGTTGCTGCATATTACCTTCCTCATCTGTCTCAGTATCATAGCCGGAAGATTTAGGAGAATCCCCCGAATCATACACTCCATCACAGCTAGATCTCGCTCTGTGATGAGATCGAATCTCCCGGTCTTTGGAAATAAATCCTATTGATCATATTGAGCAGTAATCTCATTTCAGCGGAAAGAGAACTAGCTATTACCTTCGTGAAAAGTCGAAGTTCTCATTTTCCCATGATCAACTGTAGAGCTCTCATTTTGTTTTCTGGCTTTTTCCGGAGTGGCTCCTATGCAGGGTAGATGAAGTAGCTCACTCAAGCTCTCCTCGGAAACTCGAATTCGAACCCCTCGAACTTCCGAAACAAGCCCTCCATACCAGTTTTGAGGAAGGCATAGAACTCTTGTACCAATCCGGGGTAGATAACCACATCTAGGGAGCAAAGATACTCCCAACCTTGCCTTTGGATCCATTCCCAAATCCGAAACCCTTCTTGATTGAAGACTCGGAATGGATCCTTCTCCCTGTTGTAACCGGCCTCCCCACAAATCTTGCAAGTATCACTGAGGGGGAAGGAGGAGGAGGGGGCCTCCGCACGTGCCTCACATCGTGGAGACACGGGAGAAGGCTCGGTAGGTTGCCTTTCCTCCCGTTGGATCCGAGTTACTCTTCTGGATCTCTTGGCTATGGCTCTTTTGGGTCCCATTTCTCTAAGATCTCAAGGAAATCTACTGTTTGGAGATGATTGGAGAAGATTTGAGAGTGGAGAAAAGGTTTTTCGGAAGAAGACAAAGGGCAAACAGTGCCCTAGATAAGCTCTCGGGTCCCCTTTTATCAGTGGGGTCCCGACGTTGGGTCGACTTAAGATTTTTCTTGGGTCGACTGAACGTTGGGTCGACCCATGTTCTGGGTTGGGTCGACCCAAGTGCAGAAATTTTCTTTTCTCTTCCTTTTTGCTTCTAAAAATTTTTCTTGCTTCCAAACCTTATAAATTCTCTCTGGGACAATGATACATGAGTAAGGAATCTCTAGATAACAAATTTGACTCATGTTTCATGGGATTTTAGAAGTTAGAGGAATGTATCATGAGACTACTAGCTCCCTTTTATATTTCTTCAATAAAAAGGATCACATATGCCTAATTCCCTTCTTAGCATGCAAAATCTATCTTCACTCAATGGTTTTGTAAATATGTCGGCTAATTGTTTTTCCGTGCATATATGCTCAATACATACATTTCCATTTTGCACATGATCCCTAATTAAAATGGTACCTTATTTCTATGTGTTTGGCTTTAGAGTGCTGAACTGGATTTTTAGTAAGATTGATGGCACTAGTATTATCACACTTAATAGGAATATTATCTAGTTTCACTCCATAGTCCTCTAGTTGTTGCTTGAGCCATAATACTTGAGCACAACAACTACCAGCAGCTATGTATTCAGCTCAGCTGTGGACAGTGCCACTGAATTCTGCTTTTTACTAAACCATGATACTAAGTTATTTCCTAAGAATTGACATGTGCCACTTGTGCTCTTCCTATCTAATTTGCATCCGGCAAAATCAACATCTGAATATGCAAGCAAATCTAGACAGGAGTCTCTCGAGTACCATAATCCTATATTGGTAGTTCCTCTTAAATATCTAAGGATTCTCTTAACAGCACTTAAATGTGACTCCTTAGGATCGGATTGGTATCTAGCACATATCCCTACACTGAATACGATGTCGGTCTACTAGCAGTAAGGTAGAGCAAGGATCCAATTAGTCCTCTATAGAGCTTAATATCAATGCTCTTCCCTTTTTCATCTTTGTCTAGCTTACTAGTAGGATTCATTGGAGTACCTACTCCCTTATGATTTTCATTCCCAAACTTCTTTAGTATTTTCTTTGTATACTTAGTTTGATGAATGAAAATGCCTTCTTTGGTTTGTTTGATTTGTAAACCTAGAAAGAAGCTTAGTTCTCCCATTAGACTCATTTCAAATTCTCCATGCATTAAATCAGCAAATTCTTTTGCACAGAGTATCATTAGTGACACCAAAGATTATGTCATCTACATATATTTGTACCACTAACAGATTTTTGTCCTTTCTCTTGAGAAATAGAGTTTTATCTACATTTTCTCTACTAAAGTCATTATCAAGCAGAAATTTACTTAAACGATCATACCAAGCCCTAGGTGCTTGCTTTAATCCATATAATACCTTATGTAATTTAAACACATGATTTGGCAATTCATGATTTTCAAATCCTGGAGGTTGTTCTACATATACTTCCTCCTCAATAATACCATTTAAGAATGCACTCTTCACATCCATTTGATATAATTTAAAATCCATGAAACATGCAAATGCTAGAAGCAATCTAATAGCCTCTAATCTGGCTACAGGAGCAAATGTCTCATCAAAATCTATTCCTTCTTCTTGATTGTATCCCTTAGCTACAAGTCTAGCCTAATTTCTTGTAACTAATCCATTTTCATCTAATTTATTTCTAAATACCCATTTTATTCCAATTACTGAATTATGCTTTGGTCTTTCAGTTAATGTCCATACATTACTTCTTTTGAATTGATTTAATTCTTCTTGCATGGCATTTATCCAATTAGTATCTTTTTCAGCTTCTTCATAAGTCTTAGGTTCTAATTGTGAAACAAAAGCAAGATAATCATTTAAATTTCTAAGAGATGATCGAGTTCTTACCCCTTGTGATGGATCACCAATGATTAAGTCTTTAGGGTGTCCATATGCATACCTCCATTCCTTTGGCAAATTTGGGGTTGTGGTGGCACGCAATCATCTCCCTTATCTTGAATTGGCACGTCATTAATATTCAACTCTTCAAAGTCAACAATTTCTGTATCATCATCAACAATATTTTCTTTCCTAGCAGACTCACTATCAGACTCATCAAATATAATATTGACTGATTCTTCTACTACTAGAGTTCTTTTATTGAATACTCTGTATGCCCTGCTAGATGTGGAGTATCCTAAGAAGATACCTTCATCTGACTTGGCATCAAATTTACTTAGATCCTCCTTGCCATTGTTAAG
Source organism: Phoenix dactylifera (assembly GCF_009389715.1). Classification (NCBI taxonomy): domain Eukaryota; kingdom Viridiplantae; phylum Streptophyta; class Magnoliopsida; order Arecales; family Arecaceae; genus Phoenix; species Phoenix dactylifera. The sequence continues at coordinate 3,322 of NW_024069138.1, forward strand.
ATGAAACATCTACATCCAAATACTTTAAGATATTTAACAGTTGGTTTCTTATTCTTCCAAAGTTCATAAGGAGTTTTCTTGGTTATTGGTCGTATTAAAACTCGATTTAGAATATGGCAAGCAGTGCTTATAGCTTCAGCCCAAAAGTACTTTGGAAGATTTGACTCACACAATATTGTGCGTGCCATTTCTGCCAATGTCCTATTTTTCCTTTCAACAACCCCATTTTGTTGAGGCGTTCTAGGTGCTGAAAATTGATGTGAAATACCATTTTTAGTACAAAATTCTTCAAAGTGTTGATTTTCAAATTCAGTACCATGATCACTTCGAATTGCTATTAAGGTGAGTTTCTTTTCATTTATGATATTATTGTATAGTTTCAAGAATGCTGAAAATGCTTCATTCTTATGTGCCAAAAATGAAACCCATGTATATCTTGAAAAATCATCAACAATAACTAGTCCATACTTCTTCCCTCCTAGACTCGCAGTTCTAGTGGGTCCAAATAAATCCATGTGTATAAGTTCAAAAGGCCTAGTTGTTGATACTATATTCTTTGATTTGAAAGATGATCTAGTTTGTTTTCCCAAAGTACATGGTCCACAGATTTTATCCTTTTCAAAAATCAATTTTGGCACATCCTTTATTAATTCCTTCTTGACTAGTTTTTGAGATTAATTCCATACTAGCATGTCCTAGTCTACGATGCCAAAGCCAACTTGTTTCATTTTTCTTTTCTTCATTAGTAATTAAGCATAATCCATTTTTCTTGCCTACATCATGAAGATCTACCAAGTAAAATATTTCTTTGCCTTTGTCCTACAAGTACAATGCTATTATCTTTAGGATTTGTGATTATGCATACAGATGCTTCAAATGTGACTTTAAACCCTTTATCACAAAATTGACTTATGCTAAGCAGATTATGCTTCAATCCCTTAACTAATAAGACATTTTCTATAAAAATGGATGGAGTAATGAAAATTTTACCCTTTCCAATGATATGTCCTTTACCATTGTCTCCATAGGTTACTACTCCACCCTTCTTTGATTCCAAGGTGACAAATTGGTCTACGTCACCGGTCATGTGTCTTGAACAGCCGCTATCTAGATACCATCGTTTTTCCACTTTATCAGCTGCAAGACACCCCTACAATCAAGATCAAGAAAGAGCTTTAGGTACCCAAGCTATGTTGGGTCCTTTAGGGTTAGTACTTGATGTTCCTTTTGGAACCCACACTTTCTTGAATTTAATCTTTTGATTAATACTTAATTTGTTTTGACTGGACTTTCTATAGTTACATTCATATGCTTTATGTCCTAATTTGTTGCAGCAATGACAAGTAATATTTTCATTTTTAGCTTTTACAAAAATGTTCTTTAAGAATTTTTGTTTCCTATTTGTTTTATATCCTAATCCAGCCTTATCATATACAGCTTTTTGACTATCAAGAATCATATTTAATTTGGTAGAGCTAAGTGTAAATTTATCTACCAAGGATTTATATTTTTCAGCATCTTCTTTTAACTTGATGTTTTCAGCAATTAGAGTCTTGGTTTCATTTGTAAGTTTCCTACTTAATGTTTCATAGTTATGAGACAGTTTTAACTTATCTTTGATAAGAGATTGATTTTCTTCTTTTAGAACTTTATTTTTAATGATAAGCTTCTTATGTTCTTCCATGAGTTCTAAGAATGCATTATGTAATTCGTCAACAGTAAAATCACATTCAAGTTCAGAATCTACCTCATCGTCATTGGCCATATGACACATTTGGGCCGTCTCTTGATGATCTTCCTCTTCCGAACTTGACTCCTCACTTTCACTCCATTCAGCCATGAAATTCTTCTTTTTCAGTTTTCTTGCCATCCATTTCAAATCTGGGCAATCTATCTTATAATGCCCGGGTTTGTTACACTCATAGCAAATAGGAGTTTTTTTTTCTTTTTCTTTGTCCTTACCCTTTTCTTTGCTTGAGCTACCTTTGAGGAAGGGTTTCTTTTTATAAAATCTATTCTTACCTCTCATAAATTTTCTGAATTTTCTTCCAAGCACAGCCATCCCTTCTTCATCAAATTCATCATCATTATCTGAATCTTCTGATTCAGTTTGTTGTTTAGAGGTGGTAGTCTTTAGGGCAATGGGCTTTCTTCTCTTGACCTCTTCTTCCGAATTTTCCCTCATTGTCAACTCATGGGTCATGAGTGATCCTAGAAGTTTCTCTAATTGCAGTGTGTTGAGGTCCTTAGCTTCCTGAATTGCGGTTACCTTGGCCTCCCAAATTCTTGGTAGAGACCTGAGAATTTTTCGCACCAATTCAGAGTTAGTGTAAGACTTTCCTAAACTCTTAAGCCCATTTATAATTTGAGTAAAACGAGTAAACATATCAGTTATGGACTCAGTAGACTCCATTTTAAATAATTCATACTTGTGTACTAATATGTTTATTTTTGACTCCTTGACTTGATTGGTCCCTTCATAAGTGACCTCAAGTTTGTCCCAAATTTCTTTAGCAGAGATGCAAGTAGATATTCTGTTAAATTCATTTATATCTAAAGAGCAATAAAGTACATTTATAGCTTTTGCATTTAATTGTGCCAATCTTATATCACTTTCATTCCAATCCATTTCTGGTTTGGGTATGATAGTGCCCTCTATATTAAGTGTGGGTGTGTGAGGCCCTCTAGTAATGATGTACCATAATTCATAATCTAAAGCTTGAATGAATATCCTCATCCTAGCTTTCCAATATGTGTAGTTTGTGCCATTAAATAGAGGTGGTCTATTTGCGGATTGCCCCTCACTCATAATACATCCCACTTGGGTTGTCATGATCTTTAACTCTTGATTGTGAGATCAATGAGTACTATTGGAGCACCTTGCTCTGATACCACTTGTTGCCCAAGGTGACAAGCCAAGAGGGGGGGGTGAATTGGTTTCTTTTGAATTTTAACTATCTTACTTGTGTTAAATGATGAGTTAGTGAACTTAAACAAATCACAATGCAAACAACAAGAAGTATAGTGGTTCGGTGCTCTCCTTAGCACCTACGTCCACTCCCCAAGCGACCCCTTGGGAATTCACTATAATCCCGCGGATTACAGTTGGATTGTTTTCCGGACTCACAATCCAAAAACCTTTGTTGGTTTTACGGGCTCACCAACGAACCTATACACTTTGGTTTTCCGGGTTCACCAAAAACCTTTGTTGGTTTGCGGGCTCACCAACGAACCTTTACACTTTGGTTTTCCGGGTTCACCAAAAACCTTTGTTGGTTTTACGGGTTCACCAACGAACCTTTACAAATTGTTCGACAAACAAAAGGAAAGATTCAAACTCCTAAATGAGCATATGAAACAATATTAACTACAAAGAAGAGTTAGAAAGTATTTATCGCTTTGAAGTGGCTTTGCTCTTCTTTATCAAGGATGCTTCACTCTTCAAGGGAGGATGGAGCTCTTGATGACTCTTTGAATCTGCTCAATCCCTTTCTTTGATTCTTGAATGAAGCTCTTGATGAAGAAGATTAGGGCACTTTTGTTTCTTGTGTACTCTTTGATATTCCTTTCAAAAGTTTTTCTATCTGATGAATAGTACCCCTTTAAATAGCTTCCCACATCCTTTGGTCAAGCCCCAATGGTTAGAATTCAAAAACTAGCCGTTACTGACCTTGGGAAGGACAAAAAGTACATCTGCAGAACTAGCCGTTACTGTTCAGCCCGTGTTTGGGTCGGCTCAACCTGTCCTTGGGTCGACCCAACTTTGCCTTGGGTCGACTCAAACATTCCTTGGGTCGACCCTCTCAGAGAACACAGAAACTTGAATTTCAGACTTCCTTCACTTGGGTCGACCCAACCATTCTTTGGGTCGACTCAAAGTTCACTTGGGTCGACTCAACTTCTTCTTGGGTCGACCCTTTCAGTAATTTCAGAGAACCATTTTCTGTCTGTCTTTCTGTCTTGCCTTTGGGTCGACCCTCTCAGGGTTTGGGTCGACTCAAGCTTGGGTCGACTCAACCACTGTTTGGGTCGACCCTCTCAGTAAATCCAGAGAACATATTTCTTTCATGTTTTGAGGTTCTTGAAGTTTGGGTCGACTCATGCTTACCTTGGGTCGACCCAACTCACTGTTCATCTGTGCCAATTTTGCAGAAGTGTGCCAAATGACTTCTTGATGTGCCGAGGTCGACCCAATCAACCTTTGGGTCGACTCAATCTACACTTTGCTGCATCTCAAGGTTAGATTCATTCAAATGAACAAAGACATGTATCTATATCAATTCATACAGATATACTGAGAGTAATGAACTTATAAATGAAGTATCAATTTAACTTATAATATACTCTAGATAATTGCTTGTTAATCATCAAAATAACACTATCATCCTCAATATAAGGAATTGCAAATAGATCTGATCCTGCAATCCCTTCTAGATTCATATGAACAGTTTATAGTAGACTACCATATGAACAAGATTGTATGCACCAAAAACAGAATTGTTAAATAAATTGGTAACTACCTTAGGGACCTTGAAGAGTTCAAGGGGCATCATTCTCGCTGTCGAGTTGGTTTCTACTTCCAAGAGAGAGTCTATCTGGAAGAAAAAGAAGCCTACAAAGAAGCAGAAAAAGGACAAGAAGCCAAGTAAGGAAGTTCCAAGAAAAAGGCCAATTGCAAGAAAAAGTGTTTCCATTGCATAATGGATGGCCATTGGAAGAGGAACTATCCTACATACATGATCGATTTGTGAATAAGAGTCTGCCGGCACTGTAGCTGGGAGTCGACTCGAGCACTGTAGCGCTGAAGTTGGAGTCGACTCGAGCACTGTAGCGCTGAAAATCAACTCTCTGTCTTTTTGTCTGTTCTCAGTCGGAGTCGACTCGCAGAGTCTCGGAGTCGACTCGAGCACTGTTCCTTGAAACTCCAGAGTGCGAGAGTCGACTTTGAACTTCTAGGAGTCGACTCGAGGACTATTCTTTTGAATCTTTCTTTGAATTTGCTCCTCCAACTTGAACCCTTTGAACTTAAAACTTGGGCCAATGAAGTATAACTTTCTTTCAACTTTTTGAAAGCTTTTGAGGACTTCTTGTATTTTTCCAACTTGCTATGTTCTTTGCAAAACAAATTATCTTTCTTCTTGCAACACAAACATTAGTAATTATACTTCAAGGTTTTGTGATCATCAAAATCAATCTTTAACTCAATCTTTGGGTCATCAGTCTCCCCCTTTTTAATGATGACAAAACTTGGAGTATGTGCAATATAAAATATATTGTGTTCTAGAACTAATGCATAGCTAAGTTGCATGAAGTAGAAAACATATATCTTTAAAATATACTTTACGATAATGCTTTAGATTTAATCAACTTAACATAATCAACACATAAAGCATTATGAGCATATACTCAGATATTTCTCCCCCTTTTTGACAACATCAAAAAGGTTGCAAGATAATGAAATATTAAGCACAAAGATAATGATACTCAAATATTTTTTTCTTTATTGTACTCTGATTTTCAGTTAATGCATGTCAAATTATTGCAAGAATATGAATGATATAACTCAAGGCAATAATGTCAGAATGAGATTAATCAGCATAGATCAGAGCCAATTAAGATGATTTCAGAGCAAATTATAAGGAGAGCACATCGAATGTGATTCCAAAGATAGTTTTCAAATCAAGTGTAGGTGGAACCTTTTTCAAGTTAATTCAAGGAGTATCAAGACTTGAACAAGTTGCCACTCGAGGAGCTTCTTGGATCCCTGATGACGCATGAGCTCACGATGAAACAACACAGCGAAGAAGAATCCTCTCACAAGAAAAAGGTAATAGCCCTCAAATCTACTTCTTCTAACAAAGATCCATCTTGCAGTAGCAGCAGCGAAGAAGAAGACAATGAGGAAGATGATGATGAGGCTCTTCTCGTGCGAAAGTTCAGAAAATTCATCAACCGGAAGAAGTCCTTTCATCAGAGGAGAGGTCCCTCAAGTTCCTACAACAAGAACAAAGGTAAGGAAAGGGAAAGTGAGGGAATCGGTTGCTATGAATGCAAAAAATCGGGACATTTCAGAATCGACTATTCCTTGCTGAAGAAGGGCAGCAAATACAAGAAGAAGAAAGCTCTTGTCACCACCTTGACAGACTCCGATCAATCATCATCATCATCGGATAAGGAACAAGAGGAAAAAGCAAATTTTTGCTTCATGGCAAATGATAATGTGGTAATATCTGAAACACATTTAGATTTTATCTTTGATGAATTGTATGATGCTTTTAATGAACTAATGGATGAATATAAGACAATAAACCTTAAAAATAAAGATTTGAAACTAACTAATCAATCCTACACTCATAAGTACGATAAATTAATTAAGGACAAGGACTCTATCATTAAAGAAAACTTAGAACTTAAAACAAGCAACCAATTGCTAACTCAAAAAACTAATACCTTAAGTAAAGATAACGAAAGACTAACTAAGGAAGTTTCAGAACTTAAAAATAGTAACCGAATTCTAAAAGATAACTTTACAAAAAAAATAAATTTACTAAAAACAGAAAAACTAAACTTAACAAAAGAACTTGAAAAATATAAACCTATAGTTGAGAAGTTTACCTTTAGTTCTGAAAAACTAGACATGATACTTAATAGTCAAAGAGTTGTATTTAGTAAAGCCGGCTTAGGGTATAAGCCTAACAACAAACAAAAATTTCTTAAAAACTTTTTTGTAAAGGCCGGAGAAAGTAAAACCAAAAATGCAACTTGTTTTCGTTGTGGTAAAGTAGGACATATAGCTAATGTGTGTAACCACAAAAAACCTGAAATTAAAAGAAAGATTAAAAAGATTTGGGTTCCAAAAGGAACCAACGTTACTAACCTTGAAGGACCCAAGAAAACTTGGGTACCTAAAATTGTATGATTTCCTTGTGTAGGAGTGTCTTGCAGCCAAGGTCGACAAAAACTGTTGGTACTTGGATAGTGGCTGCTCAAGACACATGACGGGTGACAAGGAGCAATTCTTCACCCTAGAGCCTAAAAAGAGAGGTGCTGTGACATTTGGAAATAATAACCAAGGTCACATCGTTGGTATAGGTAAAGTATAAATCACCTCTTCAACCTTCGTTGATAATGTACGATTTGTAGATGGTCTTAAGCATAACTTACTTAGCATTAGTCAATTATGTGATCGAGGATTTGATGTTTTGTTTAAACCATCTTTATGCATCATAACCAACTCAATTGACAATGGCTTAGTATTTAAAGGAATTAGATGTGGTAACGTCTATGTAGTAGATCTTGAAGATCTTGCTAAAAACAGTCCTTGCTTAGTAGCTAGTGATACTAAGGTTAATGATGCAAGTTGGTTATGGCACCGTAAGTTAGGTCATGCAAGTATGGATACAATATCAAAATTAGTTAAAAGAGATTCTGTAATAGGTTTGCCAAAACTAAAATTTGAGAAAAATAAAATTTGTGAAGCATGTCAATATGACAAACAATCTAGAAGCTCTTTTAAATCCATAAATTGTGTCACTACTACTAGACCCCTTGAACTACTGCACATGGATCTATTTGGACCAACTAGATCTACAAGTCTTGGTGGAAAACAAGTATGGCCTTATCATTGTAGATGATTTTTCTAGATACAAATGGGTCATGTTCTTAGCTCATAAAGATGAAGTATTTTCAGTATTTAAGAAATTTCATAAGGAAGTTACTAATTCAAGAAATGCTTCAGTTATAGCTATTAGGAGTGATCATGGAACGGAATTTGAAAATCATCTATTTGATGAATTCTGTAGTAAAAAGGGAATAACTTATAATTTCTCTGCACCTAGGACACTATAACAAAATGGAGTTGTGGAAAAAAAGAACAGAACCCTAGAGAAAATAGCTAGAACCATGTTGTGTGAAAGTAACCTCCCTAAGTATTTTTGGGGAGAAGCCTTAACACATCATGTCATATATTAAATAGAGTTTTATTGAGACTAATTATAAAGAAAACACCTTATGAACTTTGGAGAGATAGAAAGCCCAAAGTAAACTATTTTCATGTTTTTGGGTGTAGGTGTTTCATTCATAATAATGGAAAAGATAACTTAGGTAAATTTGATTCTAAATCTGATGAAGGTATCTTTTTGGGATATTCTACATCAAGTAAAGCTTATAGAGTCTTTAACAAAAGAACCTTTGTTATTGAAGAGTCTATACATGTTGTTTTTGATGATACTAATGATATCTCTTCTAGCAAGAGAGTAGCTCTTGATGATGATGCAGAAATACCTGAGAAAAAGATAGATGATATGACATTACAAGAGAATGAACCAAAGTAAATTGGAGAAACTTCAACAAGCCAAGAGGTAATTGATGATCATAGGCTTACAAAGGCTTGGAGGTATGCATACGGTCATCCTAAAGAATTAATATTAGATGATCCATCACAACCTATTAGAACTAGAGCTTCTCTTAGGAACTTAAATAATCACCTATGTTGCCCAAGGTGACAAGCCAAAAGAGGGGGGGTGAATTGGTTTCTCTTGATTTTAACTATCTTACTTATGTTAATTGATGAGTTAGTGGAATTAAAACAAATCACAATACAAACAACAAGAAGTATAGTGGTTCGGTGCTCTCCTAAGCACCTACGTCCACTCCCCAAGCGACCCCTTGGGAATTCACTATAATCCCGCGGATTACAGTTGGATTGTTTTCCGGGCTCACAATCCAAAAATCTTTACACTTTGGTTTTTTGGGTTCACCAAAAACCTATATTGGTTTTACGGGCTCACCAACGAACCTATGTTGGTTTTTCGGGCTCACCAACGAACCTTTACAATTGGTTTTACGGGTTCACCAATAAACCTACACCGTTAGTTTTGCGGGCTTACCAACAAACCTTTACAAGATGATTAATAAAAGAAGTAAGAAGATTTAAGCTCCTAGATGAGCAAATATAACAATTATAATCTACAAAAAAGAGTTTAGAGAATAGTTATCGCTTGATGAGACTTCTCTCTTCTTTGTCAAGGATGCTTCACTTTTCAAGGGTGGATGGAGCTCTTAATGACTCTTGGAATCTGCTCAACCACTTTCTTTTGACTCTTGAATGAAGCACTTGGATGAAGAAGATTAGGGCACTTGTCTTTCTTGTGTACTCTTTGATATTTTGCAAAAGGATGTTTTCTCTGATGAATAGTGCCACTTTAAATAGTTTTCTTCATCCATTGGACAAGCCCCAATGGTTAGAATTCAAAAACTAGCCGTTACTCACTGTTGGAAGGTTAAAAAGTACTTCTGCAGAACTAGCCGTTATGCTTCTGCCCGTGCTTGGGTCGACTCAACTTTTACTGGGGTCGACCCAACTTTCACTTGGGTCGACTCAACCTTTCCTTGGGTCGACCCTCTCAGAACCACAGAACCTTGTATTTCAGCCTTCCTTCACTTGGGTCGACTCAACATCTTTTTGGGTCGACTCAAGGTTCAGTTGGGTCGACTCAGCTTCCACTTGGGTCGACCCTCTCAGGGTTTCCAGAGAACCTATTTTTGAATGTCATTGCCTTTGGGTTGACCCTCTCAATGTTTGGGTCGACTCAAGTTTGGGTCGACTCAACTTCCTCTTGGGTCGACCCTCTCAGTGTTTCCAGAGAACTGTTTTCTTGAGGCTTGAGAGGCTTGAGGTTTGGGTCGACTCATCCTTTTCTTGGGTCGACCCAACTACTGTTCATCCGTGCCATTTTTGCAGAAGTGTGCCAGATGCTTTCTTGATGTGCCGGGGTCGACCCAATCATCCTTGGGGTCGACTCAATCCACACTTTGCTGCAACTCAAGGTTAGATTCATCCAAATAAACAATGAAATGCATTTATACAAATATACTGAGAGTAACATACTTATAAATGAAGTATCGAATTAACTTGTAACATACTCTTGATTATTGCTTGTTAATCATCAAAATAACACTATCATCCTCAATCTCCCTCTTTTTAATGATTATAAAATATAGAGTATGAGCTTATTGATACTTATCTTAAAATCAGTTTTAAAAGGGCTCAAGTTGCTGAATTTCAGCTTTTCAAATATGAGAGTGAAGTCTCCCCCTATTTTATCCAAATATTTTCCAATTTGATTTTTTGAATTGCTCCCCCTTTCTTTTATATTTCATTAAAAATGAAACTTCAAAAATTTGAGATAATGCATGAGTTTCAGATTATGTATCGAGGTGTGAAGGGTATGTGCCAAATTCTGAAATTCTATGTGCCAAATTCTGAAATTCAATAGAAATTTTAGATTTGATCATTTTCATTGTTACAAATTGCTCCCCCTTAAATGTATATGCTTTTCCATTATAATTTTCAATTTGTTTTACAACTTATTTCTCTTTTCTTACACAACTTATTTCTCTTTCTTTACTTCTTCCCCTTTTTGTTATCATCAAATAGGTGCATGGGAATAGATACAATAAATAACAAACATTTAAACTTCATTGATCAAAATAGGAACATTTTAGTACAATAATGCCAAAAACAAAAGCAAATACAATGTTCCTTAATCAAGGTTCAAAATACATGATCAACACAAAATACATATGAGAACTAGATACATATCGTAGGCTCTAAACAGAAATACTAATATCAGCCTAGGGAGTATCAAATGGCTGTGATCTAGTCCTCATCCTCCTAGTATAAGTGGCGAGGGGAGGTCGAGCCTGATGAGACTGAGTCTGGCGTGGAGCACGGTGAGCTGGATGACTCTGTGCCGAAATCTCTGACTCAGCAGCCTGTGGCACAGATGGTCCATGAGTCTCTCTCTCTCCGTATAGCTCCTATCTGCTCTCTCAGATCACTGATCTCAGTAGACATGATATCTACTCGGCTCGTCAGCCCATCAGTGATAGTCCTCGCCTGAGCTGACATAAGCTCAGTCATCCTACTCCAGAACGCATCTGTGTCTCCCGCAGGAACAGATGACGATGGTCCAGCCTCTGAAGTTGCAGTAGGATGATCCATATGCTCCTCATCCTCAGGGATAGGGTCTCCAATATCTGGTGCATCACCCTCTGGTGCATCACCCTAAATCCCTGCTCCAATACGAACCCACTGCCCGTCCACTTTCTCATAGCCCATGCGAATAAGTGATCGTGCAGTGTATGTATCAGTATGAAGCAGATGCCTGGAGATCTCCCCCTCGACAGATATGTCGTGCTGTCGAAAGATCAAGGTGAGTATCATACCATAAGGCAGAGATACTTTGGAGTTGCTGATCACCTTCCTCATCTGCCTAAGTATCATGGCCGGGAGATTCAGGAGAATACCCTGAATAATATGCTCCATCACTACTAGATCTCGCTCTGTAATGAGATCAAATCTTCCGCTCTTCGGAAATAGAATCCTATCAATGATGTTGTGCAACAACCTCATCTCTGCAGAAAGAGAGCTCGCTATAACCTGCTCCGAGAAGTCGAAGTCTTCATTCTCAAGAATTAACTGCAGGGCTCTCAACTTGTTTTCTGGCTTTTCTGAGTTGCTCCTTCGCAGGGGAGATGAAGCAACTCACTCACACTCTCTTCGGAAACTCGAACCCTAACTTCTCGAACTTTCGATATGAGCCCTCCCATCCCAGTTTTGAGGGAGGCTTAGAACTCCCGAACTAGTCCCGGGTATATCACCACATCTAGGGAGCAAAGATACTCCCAACCTTGCCTTCAGATCCATTCCCCCAAACGGAACCCTTCTTGATCAAAGAACTCGGAATGGATCCTTCTTCCCGTTGTAACCAGTCTCCCCGCAAACTTTGCAAGTTGTACTGAAGGGGAGGGAGGAGGAGGTGGCTCTACACGTGTCTCACCTTGTGGAGACACTGTAGATGGCTCCGTAGCTTCTCTTTCCGCACGTTGGATCCGTGAGACTCTCCCGGATCGCTTGGCTACGGCTCTTTTGGGTCCCATTTCTCCAAGATTTTGAAGTAATCTACTGTTTGGAGATGATTGGAGCAGATTGGAGAGTGGGGAATAGGATTTTCGGAAGAGGACAAAGGGTAAACAGTGCCCTAGATAGCTCACGGGTCCCCCTTTTAACAGTGGGGTCCCGATGTTGGGTCGACTCAAGAATTTTCTTGGGTCGACTCAACGTTGGGTCGACCCTATTCTGGGTTGGGTCGACCCAAGTTCAGAAATTTTTCCTTTCTCTTCCTTTTCACTTCTAAAAATTTTTCTTGCTTCCAATCCTTACAAATTCTTTCTGGGACAATGATACATGAGTAAGGAATCTATAGATTATAAGTTTGACTCATGTTTCATAGGTTTTTAGAAATGGGAGGAATGTATCATGAGACTGCTTGCTCCCTTTTATATCTCTTCAATAAAAAGGATCACATATGCCTAATTCCCTCCTTAGCATGCAGAATCTATCTTCACTCAAGGATTTTATGAATATGTCAGCTAATTGTTTTTCAGTGCATATATGCTCAATACATATGTTTCCATTTTGCACATGATCCCTAATAAAATGATATCTTATTTCTATGTGTTTGGCTTTAGAATGCTGAACTGGATTTTTAGTGAGGTTGATGACACTAGTATTATCACACTTCATAGGAATGTTATCTAGCTTAACTCCATAGTCCTCTAGTTGTTGCTTAAGCCATAATACTTGAGCACAACAACTGCCAGCAGCTATATATTCAGCTTCAGCTGTTGACAGTGCCACTGAATTCTGCTTTTTGCTAAACTATGATACTAAGTTGTTTCCTAAGAATTGACATGTTCTACTAGTGCTCTTCCTATCTAATTTGCATCTAGCAAAATCAGCATCTGAGTATGCAAACAAATCTAGACAGGAGTCTCTTGAGTACCATAATCCTATGTTCGTAGTTCCTCTTAAATATCTAAGGATTCTTTTAACAACACTTAAATATGACTCCTTAGGATCTGATTGGTATCTAGCACATAATCCTACACTAAACACGATGTCTGGTCTGAAAGAGTAGATGCCCTACAAGCCAATCGCAATATGTATTGCGAAGGGTTTTTTCTTTTGATTTGTCCAAATCATGTACATGACATTTAAATATGAATAAAGGCGTTATGTTTTATCATATGCTGTTGATTATATTTATGATAAACTCCTTAGATTAGGGCAATGGTTTTAAGACTATGATGAGATCATACTAGTGAGACTTAAAATCCTAAAATCCTAATCTTAAATATTCCCAGTCATTGGTACATTGAGTCGGGGATCAATGATTACCGGAAAGACTGGCATGTCTTATGTATGCTCGATGCAGAGGATGATTGATCTCACAATCATTTGTGTGGAGACACTAATACAAAGATATGGGTGCTCATTAGAAGAATGAGTTCACTGAATTGACCTACAAAGAGAAATCTTATGAAGTCTTACTTACATGTCAAAAGATAATTCTCTTAGTGGGAGTTGTGCAACTGATCCTTTGACCTGAGATCACCATGGTATCTTGTGCACATGAACCTATATTTTGGTTTACACTCATTCATGACAATAAGTTATGTACGAGGTCTTCTGGATATGGTGGATTGTGTATGAAGATTATGAGTAGGTCAACAAGGAATTAATCACTTCTAGTAAGAGAAGATAGCATCCTATTTATTCTAATCATATAATAATTCAGGAAGCCTTTGATCAAAACAGAATGAAAATTAGAAAGAGTTTCTAATATTTCATTATTTGAATTATCATTAAAAGATTGAGAAAAATATGAATATGAAATTGAGTTTGACATATATTCATACTCATATACATATTTGGGATGCAGTTTGATTAAAGGATTGAATTAAAGAGTTTCCACCAAATTTCATATTTTCTGGGTAGACATGACACGTTGCTAGACGTCAATCTTGTCTTATAGGTTTGATCGAATTAAAGAGTTTAATTCGATCACCAATTAGAAAGGATTCTAATTGTTAAGTTCGGATTCGCGCAGTTTGGACTTAAATCGATTAGAAGAGTTCTAATCAAGTTGGGTCAACTCGCACTCACACCTATTGCTGGCTAAGTATGGAACCCAATGGGTCACACACAAGAAAACTTATCAAGGGTCTAATTGGATTAGATCATGTTTGCAAGATAAACATCCTAGCAGGTGTTGCAAACCTTAGCTCCTGATTCGAACTGGATTCGAATCTGATTCGAATTGGATTCAAATCTGATTCTTAATTGATCTAATTTGATTAGATCATATTCTAATATGGGTTAGCCAAGAGTTGGCACCTAATTGGCTTGATTTGAGTCTAATTGGATTAGATTTGATAAAACATTTATTTTTGACCGTTAGATCTTCATCTACCGTTGGATGAAGACATAATGGTGAGTTGGTTTGAACCCAATTAGATTGGATTAAGAAAGGCCTTTAATCATGACCATTTGATCTTCATCAGCCATTGGATGAAGACATAATATGATCATGATGAGGCATCTTGCATTGGGACCATTGGATCATCCTAGAACCATTGGATGATGACATAACTCCCCTTACTCATGGCGCCTTGCATTCTAGCCATTGGATCTTCATCATGAGATGATGGATGATCAAGATTCATGGCGTGATGGATCAGCATTTGATGTTGACTTGGTCAACATCAGATGGCGTGAAGATGGACTTATGATGGCGTGAAGAAAGAGAATGCCGCATGAGGTGTTTTGGATAAGGATGCCATAACCACCTCTTCACATGATACGCCTCCCTATTTTGTTGGCGCCTCATCCTAGAGATGGCTCTTCATTTGATCACGCCTCCATCCTCTTATCACACCCCATCTGAAGGATGTGTGGATAGGATGCATCCTTTGGTGATGCATCCCCACGCCATCTATAAATAGGAATGCTCCCGGTGTTTTCTAATCATCGGAAATCGATCCAACTCTCTCTCTCTCTTATCCCTTCTTTCTTACATTAGTTTCTTTCATTCTAACATTGCTTCTAGTGTGTCCTAAGCCAAGACAAGGTGATCTTCATTAGGACAAAAGGATTAGAAGTGATTTTAGAAGGCTAAAGAAAAATAGAAAGGAAGGAAAGCAAGCCATTAGAGTTCTTTAGAAGAATTCTGCATTAAGGATCAAAAGCCTTTGGAGCTAAAGTCTTGATCAAGTTTTCGTGTGGATCACCATTGGAGGGCGGACACTTGGACGCCTTGTGGAGATTGTACACTTTGGATTAGCGTTTGAGGTATTCTACTAATTCTGCATTTATTTTATATTATTTGATTGTAATCATTAAGGTGATCTAGGCTTAAAAGGATTTCTTGCATAGGGACTTTATTAAGAAAATTTTTAAAATCCATAGCTTCCGCTGCCCATTATGACATGCTAGAAACCTATAGTGGTATCAGAGCTATCCTTAATTGGTTCAATCAAATAATAATGCATGATGTATAATTATTAATTTACTATGAGATAGTAATGTCATATGCTTAATGAAATGCTGAAATATATGATTCATATATGATATAATATGTAATAAAATGTCATGATATGAAATTTTCCATATGAAGATATGTTGAAGCATGTTAATTAGTTGCTTATGATTTATACATGCTATGAGATAGCTATGATGCATAATAGCTTATTTTAGATATGTTAAATATATGTTACAATTAAAGAATGTGCTAGAGACTAGTAAGCCCTCAATAAAAATTATATTAAGTCATAGTGTTGAAAAACTTTGAGCTAACCCATTCTAGAACAATTAATCTAATTGGTGTCTAAGGAAAGCACTAAAGGTGGTTACTTAATTAGGACCTTACTCTTTGAGTAAGGGGAGCCTCCCACCTGCTTACCTGGCCAATTGTTTGATTGTCTATTATGGATAAGCTTAATATTGATATAACACTATTGATAGCCTTTCTTCATGCCTCGATATTATTATGTCAAGATCCATGCTAGTTTGTTGTGCTAACACAAAATTTGCAATGGGGACTGATGTTATACTGTCTTGGTGCATTAAGATGCTTATGGCATATTTTAATATATTGCCTTGTTGTGCAACCACAAGGGCAATATTATTCGAATATGACTATATGAAAATGAAGGGTTTGACTTAACTAAAATATTATTGTTTGTTGTGCTAACACAAGGCAATAAGTATTTTAAGAGGACAAGATAAAGTTGAGAATTGCATGAGATGCAATTGGAAAGAGTTTCCTACCTTTGAACTCATAAGAGTTTGTTGTGTAAATACAAGGCTTTTTATGATGAATTAGGATCTCAACCCTACTAAGAAAAATTATATTTTCACGTTTATCATAGGAGAGGGCTATGATATTCGATAAAAATAGTAGGAGACAAATTAGATTAAAGTCCTTATCTAGTTGCAAACATGTCATCATGATTGGTCTGCTTATATTAGTTATGTTCTTGCATATGTAGAATTATTAAATGGCTTCTTCACTTTCACTAAGAGGCATCTTAGATGCCAACAAGTTGACCGGACCAAACTATGTGGACTGGTTGAGGAATTTAAAGATAGTACTCACTCAGGAGAAAATTTCCTATATACTTGAAACCCCTGATCTTGGAGATCTAGGAGATGATGCCACAGAAGAGGAGGTTGCCACACATAAGATGTGGAAAAATGACAGTTTGACGGTCAAATGTATCATACTTGCCTCTATGAGCAATGAATTACAGAGGCAACATGAAGGCATGGACACTCAATCCATACTTCTCAATTTAAAAGAGTTTCATGGAGAACAAAGTAGGACTGCTAGGTATGAGATATCTAAGCAGTTGTTCCGTGCTAGAATGAATGAAGGAACTCCAGTGCAAAACCATGTTCTTATGGTTATAGACTTAATCACTAGATTAAGTCAATTAGGTTTTGCTATGGATAGTGAGCTCAGTCAGGATTTGATCCTGCAATCACTGCCTGATTCATTCTCTCAGTTTGTTGTAAACTTTCACATGAACAAGCTGAACACCTCCCTGCCCGAGCTGTTAAATATGCTCAAAACAGCTGAAGGCCATATTAAGAAGGATAAAGGTCCACTCTGAGGATGATAGTGTTATTTTGATGATTAACAAGCAATTATCTAGAGTATGTTATAAGTTAAATCGATACTTCATTTATAAGTCCATTACTCTCAGTATATTTGGATAAATTGATATAGATACATTTCATTGTTTATTTGAATGAATCTAACCTTGAGATGCAGCAAAGTGTGGATTGAGTCGACCCAAAGGATGATTGGGTCGACCCCGGCACATCAAGAAAGCATTTGGCACACTTCTGCAAAAATGGCACAAATGAACAGTGAGTTGGGTCGACCCAAGGAAAGCATGAGTCGACCCAAACATCAAGATCCTCAAACAGAAGACAGAAAATGGTTCTCTGGATTTACTGAGAGGGTCGACCCAAGATATAGTTGAGTCGACCCAAGCTTGAGTCGACCCAAATCCTGAGAGGGTCGACCCAAAGGCAAGACAGAACAGAAGAGAGAAAAGGTTCTCTGGAAACCCTGTTAGGGTCGACCCAAGAAGAAGTTGAGTCGACCCAAAGAAAGGTTGGGTCGACCCAAGTGAAGGAAGGCTGAATTTCAAGTTTCTGTGGATTCTGAGAGGGTCGACCCAAGGAATGTTTGAGTCGACCCAAGTGAAAGTTGGGTCGACCCAAGGACAGGTTGAGCCGACCCAAGCACGGGCAGAAGCATAACGGCTAGTTGTGCAGAAGTGCTTTTTGGACTCCCAACGGCTATAAACGGCTAGTTTCTTCAATCCAACGGTCAGGAAGGACTATTTGGAGGTTGGAGATGTATTTAAGAGGGAGTATTCATCAGAGGAAGCAAGTTTTGGAAAATACATTAAGTGCATTCAAGAGAGAACCCTAGCAAGGCAAGCTTCATCCAAGAGCTTCATTCAAGAGTCAAAAGAAAGTGGTTGAGCAGATTCCAAGAGTCATTAAGAGCTCCATCCACCCTTGAAGAGTGAAGCATCCTTGACAAAGAAGAGAGAAGTCACATCAAGCGATAACTATTCTCTAAACTCTTCTTTGTAGATTATATTGTTATATTTGCTCATCTAGGAGCTAAAATCTTCTTACTTTGTTTATTAAACTCCTTGTAAAGGTTAGTTGGTTAGCCCGCAAAACCAACGGAATAGGTTGATTGGTGAACCCGTAAAACCAATTGTAAAGGTTCGTTGGTGAGCCCGAAAAACCAACATAGGTTGTTGGTAAGCCCGTAAAACCAACGTAGGTTGTTGGTAAGCCCGTAAAACCAATTGCATAGGTTCGTTGGTGAGCCCGTAAAACCAACATAGGTTTTTGGTGAACCCGGAAAACCAAAGTGTAAAGGTTTTTGGATTGTGAGCCCGGAAAACAATCCAACTGTAATCCGCGGGATTATAGTGAATTCCCAAGGGGTCGCTTGGGGAGTGGACGTAGGTGCTAAGGAGAGCACCGAACCACTATACTTCTTGTTGTTTGTATTGTGATTTGTTTAAGTTCACTAACTCATCATTTAACACAAGTAAGATAGTTAAAATTAAAAGAAACCAATTCACCCCCCCCTCTTGGCTTGTCACCTTGGGCAACAAGTGGTATCAGAGCAAGGTGCTCCAATAGTACTCATTGATCTCACAATCAAGAGTTAAAGATCATGACAACCCAAGTGGGATGTTCTATAGGAGAGGGACAATTAATTGATAGACCTCCACTTTTTGATGGCATAAACTATACATATTGGAAAGCACGCATGTGCATTTTCATTCAAGCACATGACTATGATTTATGGAGTATCATAGTCAATGGACCACACACAAGCACTAATCATGATAAGAAAATGGATCAGCAAAATGCAAAAGCCATGAATATGCTATTTTGTGCATTAGATGATAGTGAACTTAATTGCATATCTTTTTGCACAACTGCTAAGGAAATATGGAATATGCTTGAAGTTAAATATGAATGCACTAACAAATCTGAAACATCATGTGTAGAAGAAGAGCAGCATCATATTGCAAATTCATGCTTAATGGCACATGAAGATGAGATATATGAGGTACATGCTAAAACTAAAGATGATTTTACATTTGATAAACTTCATGATGTCTTTTCTGATTTGTATTTAGAACATAAGAAACTTATTTGTAGGAACAAGAACTTGAAGAATGAAAATCAAATCCTAATAGATGAAAAACTAAAACTGACTAATGAAATTGAAATCTTAATTAAAGAAAATAAAGAACTAAATCAGAGAAATCAACTTCTTACTGAAAGCCATGATAAACTTAAGAAAAACAATGAACTGCTTTCAGAAGATAATGAAAAATTAACTAAAGAAGTTGATAATTTGAAACCTATTGTTGAAAGATTCACTCTCAGCTCTGAAAAACTAAATTTAATGATAGAAAATTCAAGAGCTGTATATGACAAAGCTGGATTGGGATATCAACCTTGGTACACTCAAAAATCTTTCGAGAATATAATTCTTAAATCCTCCACTATTTATCCTAAAACAATTTTTCACAAATCTGGTGAAACTAATAAACAGAAACAGAAAACTGAAAATTCATTATCTGTTTTTGCTAAATCTATGTTGTTTAAATTTAGCAAGAATATGCAGAAGTATATTACTTGTAATTCTAAAACCTGCAAACTAATAGACAAAATGATAATTAAGAGAATATGGGTTCCAAAAGGAACAATTATAGCTAACCTGCAAGGACTCAAAAGAGCTTGGGTTTCTAAGTTGAAAACATGATCATTTTTAGCAAATGTGTCTAGCTACCCAAGATTCCAATGAATCTGGACAATGGGTTCTCTAGACACGTGTTAAAGAATAGAACTTAAAATATAATTAAGAAGAGTGACCAAAATGGAAGAAATAATGAATTTAGTAATCCTTGCATCCTCTCATATTGAAATTGTAGCTAGTATTAATCATTTCTATGATATAAGTGATACTTTTGGTATAAAAAGAAAATATATCCAAATCACTCCATCTTCCTATATTATGCTCCAGTTATTGATGGATAATTTACTTAATCAATACTCTTAGAATAACTCTTTGAATTCTCTATATACTTGATTGAGAGTTCTTATCCTCGGCATTATCTTCTATTGATCATAAACACAAGAATGTCTACTTGGTATATTTTTTTTTATATATACATTAAGAATACCAAGATTAAATAGACTAGTTTTAGCGTATAAAATCAACTCATACTAGTATGGACTTAATCTCAAAAGGCCTTGTCATTGGTTCACTTAGATTAATTTTTGCAAGGTCAAAGTTTGCTATGTATGCCATCTAGAAAAATAAACTAGAATCATTTCTAAATCTGAAAATATTGTTTTCACCTTTAGCCTTTGAAAATTCTCCATAAGAACTTATTTGGATCTCTAAGATTGTGAACCTAGGAAATAAGCTTTCTGATTTTGTAATTGTGGAAAATTTCTCAAAGCTAATATTGGTTTTGTTCTTGGCACTTAAATTAAAATATTTTCTGCATTGGCACAAACTCACAAAAAGGGTTCAAATGAAAAAGGTTTGCAAACTATGAAAATAAAATTGTATCATGGCATAGTTTTGAAAACCAATTTCTTATTGAGTTGTGCACAGAAAATAATATTGAATACAATTGTTTCTACACCAAGAACACCATAAATAAAGTAGAGTTGATAGAATCCTTGAAGAAATGAAAAAGACAATGTTGTATGATAGTCATCTAATTAAATGATTTCTGTTAAAAGCTATCATCATTGCTTGTCATACATATGGTTTCTATTAGAAAACTCCTTTTGATCTTCTGAAAAATAGAAAATGATATATTGTATATCTTTTATATTTTTCAGTCATACATGTCATGCTTGATATGTTCTTATGAAAATAATGTCAAATCTGATAAAACAAATATTTCTTTGGATATTACTCTTCAAGCAATGCATATAGAATATTCAATGAAAAGATACTAGTTGTAGAGATATCAATTCATACTATTCTTATTAAAACTAGATCCTTTATTGAGAATATAGTTTATCATTTTGATTCTATGTAACAATCTGAATTTTGATAGAAACAACTGTTTAAGATAATTTGATTAAAACTTAGCTAGCACGTCTTATTGATAGTTATCTTAAGCAAATAAAATCTAAGCTAAATTGATTCTGAAAACAAGAAATTGATTTGACCTTGATGAATTTTCCTATTGCCTCACATGCTTGTTCTTGAACCATCTTGGTTAATGAAACTATCTCTTTAGTTCAAGTGACATGTGCTTGCTTATATTTAGGCAATCTCTTGAGTAAAGTGACTCAACATTCAATTATTGTCATATCTTATGTTGAGTCATCTAGTTAAGAAATATGTTGTATGAATATTTTGTATCTTGAAGCAACTAATGACTTTCTTTCAAGAAAGAAAAGAAGTTTGTTAATAATGCAGGATCCTTGAGCAAGAAAATGAGAGATTTCAACTTGAAGGACTCCTCCACATAAGATACAATAAACATTCATATGCAAACAAGAGAGAGGACTTTCTTCAGCCAAACGTTCACACATAAGAAATCTAGTTTGACTTGAAGAATATAGAATGAATCGGTAATTTTAGATACCTCTCTCATAAATTAGCTGAGCAAAGTCTATAACTTAAATCTTATTGTGGCATGGTTAAAATCTTTAATTATTAATTTCTTGATATCATGTCTATATATGTATTAATTGACTTATGCTTTTAGCAATTGATTCATGATTTGCTCAAACTAAAATGTTCCTTTGCCTATATCATAACCATCAAATACACAAGTATATGCTTAAAATGCTGATTTGAATTGACTTGTGAGAAGCTATGAATTCTTGAGCATAATGAAAATGTTGTTTGCATGATATACATCTATATGATACATAAGATTATTTCTTTATTCTGCTCTTTCATGTAAATTACTTGAGAATAACAAAAAGAGAGAGAGATAAAGAAAAGAAAATGGATATTATTCAAGAGAAGTAAAATCTAAGGCAAAAAACTTCAATCTTAAGGAAAAGAAAAACAAGCATAATACATTCGGCATATTTGTGAGACTTGTGAAAGGGATAAAATCCGTAATTAATTACACTTAAACAGGGAGAGTTTGAAGTGAACATTTTAACATTTCTATTTTGCTCATCATAGGGATGGTGCCAATGGGGAGGCTAGTGGTAGTACCCGGCACTATTTGACCCAACTATTCGGTGTAGGGTATATTAGGGACGGCACAAGAGGGAGGCTAGTGGTAGTACCTCGTGCCCCTTCCAACTCCACCGGATAGGGAGCAAATAGAGTATAGAGCATAAGAAGGTAAAAATGAAAGACAAAGTAAATGAAAGTATATAAGAAGAATCAAGTCAAATTTTTTAATCACTTGAAAACACACTTTAAGGATGAAATCAGTATAAGATTATATTTAAATAGGGGGAGTTTATTTGAAAAGAATTGATTTTGATCCTTGACATGCTTGTTCTTAATATTTTAATGCATAATATATTTTGCATGTCACATGATGTTTTGAATTATATGTTTTCAATATTCAAATAACAAAGATCTTTCCTAAATATAACTTGTAATGCTTCATGCCTATAAAATTTGATTGAAATATGTTATTACCAACAACAACATCATTTTATTTTAATGAATATATTTTGAAAAATAAAAGAAAAGAATAATTTGAATTTGCAAATTAGGCAAAATGAATTGATTCCGATTTATCTTTTATCTTCCCTAACATTAGTACATAATGTCCTCCAATTTGTACCAAAATTCAATATGAATTACAAAGATTCTGGATGTGCTCTAATGTTCTTGAAATATGTGTTTTCAATCTTAATAATTTAAGATAAGCTACAATGTAGAAGATGCATATCTCAAATTATAATCCTGAAAGCCTCCTTGAAAATTTTTATGAAATTCAGAATCTGATTTTGTATAAAAGCTTAAACTTAATTTAAAAATGCTTCTATCATTGCATTTTTGTAACTTTCATTATATGCTTCAATGATTGCATCATTTTGGGAAATAACTCAATATGATTTCTAGATAAAAACTACGGTTTAAGAAAAATAGAATTACTTTTGATGCCTTGATTGTTTGCTCCGATACGCATCTGAAACATATCATTTTCTATCTTATAAGTTTATTAAAATTAGTCTAAATGATGCGTTTTTCAAGGATCTTGATTGCAAACAAATGGTTCTAAACATATGATGTTATTTTGATATTAAAAAGATTTATTGTGCTTCATGTATACATTGCTGAGAAACTATGACTAAGAAATTGAAATTTATAAATATACACCTTGAATGTTTTATATTTGATTCATGATCATTCTTGTTAATTTCTGAATTTAACTGTTTTACTTACAAAGCATGAATTGATATCAAGAGCCTTGCATACAAGAAAGAGACATGACTTAAAGCTAAATCATTAAAGATTACTCTATGTAAATTTGGCAAAGGACTTTTAGCATGCTTTTAATGTCAAATTGGTTTCAAACTGATATCAATTTAAGCATATTTTGGTATTAGACTTTGTGCTTCATTGAATATCTTTTGAAAGTTGGATTTTCATGTATACTTAATTGGTAAATCACTTGTTTTGAAAACTAAGTGAAAAGAATTCCATTTGTCTTAGTATTGAAAATTTACTTTGGAATCCACTAATGAGCTCTTATTGGCTTGCACTTTCGTGTTTCAATCCTGAGCCAATTCATTTTAATTGATTTTGATGCTATGATCTTTAAAGGAGTAAAAGAAAGTCTTTAAGAGAGCTTTAAAAGAACTTTCAAAGCCCTAAATTTTATGTATCCTACATTGCATAAATTCATATTTTGGTATCTATGCTCCAATACTTTTATATCATGAAAGAACTTTGAAGTCATTAAGAATTAAGGATTCAACATAATCTTATGTTTTTCGAGTATATAAGTTTTGATCTTTATCTGCTCTTATACTATACTCTAAAAATTAATTAGATTGCTCTCATGTTGCTATATACTTAATATATTAAAAAAAAAGGGTATTGGATTTTCATTCGTGCTTTCTTTGAATATTATTCTTGATACTCCTTGAAATAACTTGAAAAAGATTCCATCTACACTTGATTTCAAAACTATCTTTGGAATCTACATTTAGAGATTACTTCTGGCTTACATCCTTAATATCTCATTCCTAAAGCCAAACACATAGAAATAAGATATCATTTTATTAGGGATCGTGTGCAAAATGGAAACATATGTATTGAGCATATATGCACTGAAAAACAATTAGCCGACATATTCACAAAACCCTTGAGTGAAGATAGATTCTGCACGCTAAGGAGGGAATTAGGCATATGTGATCCTTTTTATTGAAGAGATATAAAAGAGAGCAAGCAGTCTCATGATACATTCCTCCCATTTCTAAAAACCTATGAAACATGAGTCAAACTTGTAATCTATAGATTCCTTACTCATGTATCATTGTCCCAGAAAGAATTTGTATGGATTGGAAGCAAGGAAAATTTTTAGAACCGAAAAGGAAGAGAAAGAAAAAATTTCTGAACTTGGGTCGACCCAACCCAGAATAGGGTCGACCCAACGTTGAGTCGACCCAAGAAAATTCTTGAGTCGACCCAACGTCGGGACCCCACTGTTAAAAGGGGGACCCATGAGCTATCTAGGGCACTGTTTACCCTTTGTCCTCTTCCGAAAACCCTATTTCCCACTCTCAAATCTTCTCCAATCATCTCCAAACAGTAGATTACTTCAATATCTTGGAGAAATGGGACCCAAGAGAGCCGTAGCCAAGCGATCCGGGAGAGTCTCACGATCTTGTTTAGAGCCTAGGATATGTATCTAGTTCTCATATGTATTTTGTGTTGATCATGTATTTTAAATCTTGATTAAGGAACATTGTATCTGCTTTTGTTTTTGGACATGAATGTACTCAAATGTTCCTATTTTGATCAATGAAGTTTGAATGGTTGTTATTTATTGCATCTTTTTCCATGTACCTACTTGATGATAACAAAAAGGGGGAGAAGTAAAGAAAGAGTAATAGGGGAGAAGTAAAGATAGAGTAAATAGAGTAACAAAAAGGGGGAGAAGTAAAGAAAGAGTAATAGGGGAGAAGTAAAGATAGAGTAATAAGAGGAGAAGTAAAGAAAGAAGGAGAAATAACGAAATAACTTGTAAAACAACTTGAAAATCATATAGGAAAGCATATGCATCCAAGGGGGAGCAATTTGCAACAATGAAAATGATCAAGTCAAAAATTTCTATCAAATTTCAGAATTTGGCACATAGAATTTCAGAATTTGGCACGCACCTTTCACACCTCGATACATAACCTGAAACTCATGTTTTATCTCAAATTTTTGGAGTTTCATCTTTAATGAATTATAAATGAAAGGGGGAGCAATTCAAAAAGTCAAATTGGCAACACTTGAATGATATAGGGGGAGACTTCACTCTTATATATGAAAAGCTGAAATTCAGCAAGTTAAGCCCTTTCAAAAACTGATTTTAAAATAAGTATCAAAAGGTTCATACTCTTTATTTTGTAATCATCAAAAAGGGGGAGATTGAGGATGATAGTGTTATTTTGATGATTAACAAGCAATTATCTAGAGTATGTTATAAGTTAAATCGATACTTCATTTATAAGTCCATTACTCTCAGTATATTTGGATAAATTGATATAGATACATTTCATTGTTTATTTGAATGAATCTAACCTTGAGATGCAGCAAAGTGTGGATTGAGTCGACCCAAAGGATGATTGGGTCGACCCCGGCACATCAAGAAAGCATTTGTCACACTTCTGCAAAAATGGCACAAATGAACAGTGAGTTGGGTCGACCCAAGGAAAGCATGAGTCGACCCAAACATCAAGATCCTCAAACAGAAGACAGAAAATGGTTCTCTGGATTTACTGAGAGGGTCGACCCAAGATATAGTTGAGTCGACCCAAGCTTGAGTCGACCCAAACCCTGAGAGGGTCGACCCAAAGGCAAGACAAAACAGAAGACAGAAAAAGTTCTCTGGAAACCCTATTAGGGTCGACCCAAGAAGAAGTTGAGTCGACCCAACTGAACCTTGAGTCGACCCAAAGAAAGGTTGGGTCGACCCAAGTGAAGGAAGGCTGAATTTCAAGTTTCTATGGATTCTGAGAGGGCCGACCCAAGGAATGTTTGAGTCAACCCAAGTGAAAGTTGGGTCGACCCAAGGACAGGTTGAGCCGACCCAAGCACGGGCAGAAGCATAACGGCTAGTTGTGCAGAAGTGCTTTTTGGACTCCCAACGGCTATAAACGGCTAGTTTCTTCAATCCAACGGTCAGGAAGGACTATTTGGAGGTTGGAGATGTATTTAAGAGGGAGTATTCATCAGAGGAAGCAAGTTTTGGAAAATACATTAAGTGCATTCAAGAGAGAACCCTAGCAAGGCAAGCTTCATCCAAGAGCTTCATTCAAGAGTCAAAAGAAAGTGGTTGAGCAGATTCCAAGAGTCATTAAGAGCTCCATCCACCCTTGAAGAGTGAAGCATCCTTGACAAAGAAGAGAAAAGTCACATCAAGCGATAACTATTCTCTAAACTCTTCTTTGTAGATTATATTGTTATATTTGCTCATCTAGGAGCTTAAATCTTCTTACTTTGTTTATTAAACTCCTTGTAAAGGTTAGTTGGTTAGCCCGCAAAACCAACGGAATAGGTTGATTGGTGAACCCGTAAAACCAATTGTAAAGGTTCGTTGGTGAGCCCGAAAAACCAACATAGGTTGTTGGTAAGCCCGTAAAACCAACGTAGGTTGTTGGTAAACCCGTAAAACCAATTGCATAGGTTCGTTGGTGAGCCCGTAAAACCAACATAGGTTTTTGGTGAACCCGAAAAACCAAAGTGTAAAGGTTTTTGGATTGTGAGCCCGGAAAACAATCCAACTGTAATCCGCGGGATTATAGTGAATTCTCAAGGGGTCGCTTGGGGAGTGGACGTAGGTGCTAAGGAGAGCACCGAACCACTATACTTCTTGTTGTTTGTATTGTGATTTGTTTAAGTTCACTAACTCATCATTTAACACAAGTAAGATAGTTAAAATTAAAAGAAACCAATTCACCCCCCCTCTTGGCTTGTCACCTTGGGCAACACACTCCTTCTTATAAATAGCACTTCTAAAAGGAAATCGGGAAATAAGGGTTCTAAGAAACGATTGAACCCCAAGAGTAGCATCAAAAAGAAAAAAGGAAAGAAAAACTCCGGATCAAGTACCTGTTTTCATTGCGGCAAAGCTGGCCACTGGAAAAGGAATTGCAAGAGTTTTCTTGCAAGTATGAAGACCGATGCAAGAGTTGCATCAAAAGGTATGTTTATGTTACATGCCAACTTGTCATTAAGTTCTTCAAATTCAAATTCATGGGTATTGGATACCGACTGTGGTTTTCACATTTGCAAATCTTTGCATGGACTACAGAAAATTAAAATTTTGAAGAAAGGTGACTTCGAGCTGTATGGCGCTGGAGGAGAGTCCATCCAGGCTGAAGCTGTTGGAACCTACAACTTGGAGTTACCTTCGGGAGAGTTCCTACAATTAGAAGATTGTTATTATATGCCCAAAATTATTAGAAATGTAATTTCCATTCCTTTGTTGTTAAATAAAGGATTTGAAATTAATGAAAAGGGCAATGGTTGCTCTATTTATTTTTCTAATAAGCATCTTTGCAATGGCATTATGAAAAATGGTCTTCTTGTTTTATTACTTAATGACAATGTCTTTCATATTAATAAAAGCAATAAAAGAAAGAGAGAGGAAGTAAATAACACCCTTCTTTGGCATTGCCGACTTGGTCACATAAGTGAATCAAGAATCAACAAGTTATACAAAGAAGAGTTCTTTGATCCTTATGATTATGAATCATTAGGAACTTATGAATCTTGTCTTATGGGTAAAATGACTAAGTCTCCATTCACTGGACATGGAAAAAGGGCAAGTGAGTTATTAGGACTTATACACACAGATGTATGTGATCCTATGGCAACTCCAGCTAGAGGTGGATACTCTTACTTCATCACATTCACTGATGATTTATCAAGGTTCGGATATGTGTATCTTATGAAACATAAATCCGAAGCTTTTGATAAGTTTAAAGAGTATCAAAGTATGGTTGAAAAACAAACCGGAAAGTGTATTAAAATCCTTCGATCTGATCGAGGAGGTGAATACCTTTCTAGTGAGTTTTTAAATCATCTTAAAGAAAAGGGCATTTTCTCTGAATGGACACCTCCGTATACGCCACAATTAAATGGTGTAGCTGAACAGAGGAATCGTACTCTATTAGATATGGTAAGGTCCATGATGTGCTTTACTGATCTTTCTATTTCCTTCTGGGATTTTGCCCTAGAGACTGCTGCACTAATATTAAACAGGGTACCTTCTAAGTCTGTACCTAGCACTCCATATGAGATATGGAGAGGAAAGAAGCCTAATCTTAAGTATCTTAAGATATGGGGTTGTCAAGCTTATGTCAAAAGAAATTTTGGACATAAGCTAAGTGCTAGATCAGATAAATGTATTTTTGTAGGTTATCCTAAAGATAGTATAGGATACATCTTCTATCATCCTACCGAACAAAAAGTTTTTGTAGGTAGGCATGCCATTTTCTTAGAAAAAGAGTTTATCTTAGAAAAGGGCAAGGATAGGAAAATTGAACTTGAAGAAGTTCAAAACTTACAAATAGAAACACAAGAAATTCTTCAACCAGATGTACCCATTGATGAGGTACAACCACAACACACATCTCCTCTCCGAAGGTCAGATAGAGTGCGAAGAGCACCTGAGAGGTATGGGTTCATCATTGAGAATGATGAAGCCCACATTGTTCAGAATAATGATCCTCTGACCTATTCGGAAGCTGTCATGAGTAATGACTCTGACAAATGGCTAGAAGCCATGAAATCCGAAATATCCAACCAAGTATGGACTTTGGTTGATGCACCAGAGGGTGTAAACCCTATAGGTTGCAAATGGGTCTATAAGAAAAAGATTGGAGCAGATGGCCAAGTAGAAACCTACAAGGCTAGATTGGTGGCAAAAGGTTTCAGGCAAAAGCAAGGAATTGACTATGATGAAACTTTTTCGCCAGTAGCTATGCTCAAATCTATTCGGATTTTGCTTGCAATAGCTGTATACTATGATTATGAAATCTGGCAGATGGATGTCAAAACCGCCTTCCTTAATGGTTATCTTGAGGAAGAGGTTTACATGACACAGCCAGAAGGATTTGTCTCAAGTAAGAGAGCAAATCAAGTATGCAAGCTTAAGAGATCCATTTATGGATTAAAAGCAAGCATCGAGGAGTTGGAACATCCGTTTTGATACAACAGTCAAAGAGTTTGGTTTTATCAAAAATGTGGATGAACCATGTGTGTACAAGAAGACTAGTGGGAGTGCCATTGTCTTCTTAATATTGTATGTAGATGACATACTGATCATTGGAAATGATATTCCAATGTTACAATTGGTCAAGACTTGGCTGTCAAAAAGCTTTTCCATAAAAGACTTGGGAGAAGCATCCTATATACTTGGTATAAAGATCTATAAGGATAGATCTAAAAGGATGCTAGGCTTGTCCCAGTCTAGATACATAGATAATGTGCTAAAAAGATTCAGCATGGAAGAAAGTAAAAGAGGTTATTTGCCTATGAGTCATGGCATACGTCTCTCTAAGAAGATGTCTCCTAAGACATCTGAAGAGAGGACTAGAATGAATTCTATTCCCTATGCTTCGGCAGTAGGATCGATTATGTATGCTATGCTATGTACTAGGCCTGATGTTGCTTATGCCTTAGGCATAACAAGTAGATTCCAGGCTGATCCAGGAGAGGATCATTGGATAGCTGTGAAAAATATTCTTAAGTACTTGAGAAGGACTAAAGATATTTTTCTAGTTTATGGAGGATCTGAGTTGAAACTAGAAGGATTTTCTGATTCTAGTTTTCAATCAGACCCAGATGATAGCAAGTCCACTTCAGGGTATGTCTTTACCCTAAATGGTGGTGCAGTGAGCTGGAAGAGTTCCAAACAGCAAACTGTAGCTGACTCAACTACTGAGGCAGAATACATTGCTGTAAGTGAAGCTGCTAAGAAAGCTGTCTGGATGAAGAAGTTCATCTCTGAGTTAGGAGTAGTTCCCGAGATTGCTGGACCAGTCCCAGTTTATTGTGATAACACTGGAGCTGTTGCTCAAGTGAAGGAACCAAGGTCTCATCACAAATCCAAGCACATTCTAAGACGCTTCCATCTTGTTCGAGAGATTGTCGAGAGACAAGACATAGTCATTGAACGAGTAGACACCAAGAACAACCTAGCAGACCCGTTCACTAAAGCTCTACCACAACAGCAGTTCGATCGCCACCTCGAATGTATGGGGATAAAATATAAGAGCGATTGGCTTTAGTGCAAGTGGGAGATTGAAAGAGTAGATGCCCTACAAGCTAATCGCAATATGTATTGCAAAGGGTTTTTTCTTTTGATTTGTCCAAATCATGTACATGACATTTAAATATGAATAAAGGCGTTATGTTTTATCATATGCTGTTGATTATATTTATGATAAACTCCTTAGATTAGGGCAATGGTTTTAAGACTATGATGAGATCATACTAGTGAGACTTAAAATCCTAAAATCCTAATCTTAAATATTTCCAGTCATTGGTACATTGAGTCGGGGATCAATGATTACCGGAAAGACTGGCATGTCTTATGTATGCTCGATGCAGAGGATGATTGATCTCACAATCATTTGTGTGGAGACACTAATACAAAGATATGGGTGCTCATTAGAAGAATGAGTTCATTGAATTGACCTACAAAGAGAAATCTTATGAAGTCTTACTTACATGTCAAAAGATGATTCTCTTAGTGGGAGTTGTGCAACTGATCCTTTGACCTGAGATCACCATGGTATCTTGTGCACATGAACCTATGTTTTGGTTTACACTCATTCATGACAATAAGTTATGTACGAGGTCTTCTGGATATGGTGGATTGTGTACGAAGATTATGAGTAGGTCAACAAGGAATTAATCACTTCTAGTAAGAGAAGATAGCATCCTATTTATTCTAATCATATGATAATTCAGAAAGCCTTTGATCAAAGCAGAATGAAAATTAGAAAGAGTTTCTAATGTTTCATTATTTGAATTATCATTAAAAGATTGAGAAAAATATGAATATGAAATTGAGTTTGACATATATTCATACTCATATACATATTTGGGATGCAGTTTGATTAAAGGATTGAATTGCATGGTAACTTGCCACTGAAGGGTATTTTTGGTATTTCCACCAAATTTCATATTTTCCGGATAGACATGACACGTTGCTAGACGTCAATCTTGTCTTATAGGTTTGATCGAATTAAAGAGTTTAATTCGATCACCGATTAGAAAGAATTCTAATTATTAAGTTCGGGTTCGCGCAGTTTGGACTTAAATCGATTAGAAGAGTTCTAATCAAGTTGGGTCAACTCGCACTCACACCTATTGCTGGCTAAGTATGGAACCCAATGGGTCACACACAAGAAAACTTATCAAGGGTCTAATTGGATTAGATCATGTTTGCAAGATAAACATCCTAGCAGGTGTTGCAAACCTTAGCTCCTGATTCGAACTGGATTCGAATCTGATTCGAATTGGATTCGAATCTGATTCTTAATTGATCTAATTTGATTAGATCATATTCTAATATGGGTTAGCCAAGAGTTGGCACCTAATTGGCTTGATTTGAGTCTAATTGGATTAGATTTGATAAAACATTTATTTTTGACCGTTAGATCTTCATCTACCGTTGGATGAAGACATAATGGTGAGTTGGTTTGAACCCAATTAGATTTGGTTAAGAAAGGCCTTTAATCATGACCATTTGATCTTCATCAGCCATTGGATGAAGACATAATATGATCATGATGAGGCATCTTGCATTGGGACCATTGGATCATCCTAGAACCATTGGATGATGACATAACTCCCCTTACTCATGGCGCCTTGCATTCTAGCCATTGGATCTTCATCATGAGATGATGGATGATCAAGATTCATGGCGTGATGGATCAGCATTTGATGTTGACTTGGTCAACATCAGATGGCGTGAAGATGGACTTATGATGGCGTGAAGAAAGAGAATGCCGCATGAGGTGTTTTGGATAAGGATGCCATAACCACCTCTTCACATGATACGCCTCCCTATTTTGTTGGCGCCTCATCCTAGAGATGGCTCTTCATTTGATCACGCCTCCATCCTCTTATCACACCCCATCTGAAGGATGTGTGGATAGGATGCATCCTTTGGTGATGCATCCCCACGCCATCTATAAATAGGAATGCTCCCAGTGTTTTCTAATCATCGAAAATCAATCCAACTCTCTCTCTCTCTCTCATATCCCTTCTTCTTACATTAGTTTCTTTCATTCTAACATTGCTTCTAGTGTGTCCTAAGCCAAGACAAGGTGATCTTCATTAGGACAAAAGGATTAGAAGTGATTTTAGAAGGCTAAAGAAAAATAAAAAGGAAGGAAAGCAAGCCATTAGAGTTCTTTAGAAGAATTCTGCATTAAGGATCAAAAGCCTTTGGAGCTAAAGTCTTGATCAAGTTTTCGTGTGGATCACCATTGGAGGGCGGACACTTGGACGCCTTGTGGAGATTGTACACTTTGGATTAGCTTTTGAGGTATTCTACTAATTCTGCATTTATTTTATATTATTTGATTGTAATCATTAAGGTGATCTAGGCTTAAAAGGGTTTCTTGCATAGGAACTTTATTAAGAAAATTTTTAAAATCCATAGCTTCCGCTGCCCATTATGACATGCTAGAAACCTACATGGTCTACTAGCAGTAAGGTAGAGCAAAGATCCAATTAGTCCTCTATAAAGCTTAATATCAATACTCTTTCCTTTCTCATCTTTGTCTAGCTTACTAGTAGGATTCATTGGAGTGCCTACTCCCTTATGATTTTCATTCCCAAACTTCTTTAGTATTTCCTTTGTATACTTAGTTTGATGAATGAAGATATCTTTTTTAGTTTGTTTGATTTGTAATCCTAGAAAGAAACTTAGTTCTCCCATCAAACTCATTTCGAATTCTCCGTGCATTAAATCAGCAAATTCTTCGCAAAGAGTATCATTTGTGGCACCAAAGATTATGTCATCCACATATATTTGTACCACTAATATGTTAGATGTATGCCCTAGAAGCCAATCTGGCTGACACATTATTAATTCTAGGGACATAATTTTGTACTTGACTATTTATTATTGGATAAATAAAAGGCATCTTTTCATTCATATTATTTATGTTTCTATGAATCGTCTAAGAAATTAATAATGTGATGATACATATTCTCAAGAGTTGAGAATTTGAGCCATGTATCATTGGTGATTAATTTCTAAATGCTCCTGATCAATGGATCATCACGAGGACGGTGATCGATCCGATCAGTGCACAGATCACTTTCCTTCTGGATGGACGAGACTTGAGTCCACAGTGTAGGGACACTGAAGTGATAGTGCAGGTGTTTGTTAGAGAACAAGAGTACTGAGCGTGACCAAGACAAGAAGTCACTTGGATGTCTATCCACTCGTCAGTGACTTGCTTGATGTTGCAGTAGTATGACTGGTCCTTTGACCTGCGGTGCTTCGGCTACTCACAGTGAGATTATTGTAGTTTGACTGCACACATACATGGTCTCTAGCCATATGGGTCCATGCAGTGTAGATTGGCTGCAATAGGTTCACTGTAGGAGTAGGGTATGCACCTACAAGGAATCTATCGACCTTGATAGAAGAGGAGTGATCCTATGTGATTTATTAGACTGAGTTCTAAGACCTTGGCCAGGGCAGTAATATAAGGTGGAGAAAGAGTTTTCCACTATTGAACTCGAGTCGAATAAATCTTGACATATGACAGACGATGGGGTTTGACGAGTTGTCCATGACCTCCGTCCTGTAGGGATCCACGATAGTAGGACTGTATCACACGATAACTGCACCTAGAGGTTCATCATTCCATTCTGCTGGGTAGCCACTACATGCTGCTAGGTGTCACTGGTGGATGGTGGGACTCATAGGGATTGTCTCGATGATCGATAAACCCTAATGAGTTGAGTTGGAATCGTTCCAACCCATTGAAAGGAGTTTTCAATGATATAGTGATAGAGATCACAATATATCTCACTACCAGTCAGAATAGAACCTATGGGGACACACACACTAGAAGTATTGACC
The DNA here is from genome assembly GCF_009389715.1 of Phoenix dactylifera. Classification (NCBI taxonomy): domain Eukaryota; kingdom Viridiplantae; phylum Streptophyta; class Magnoliopsida; order Arecales; family Arecaceae; genus Phoenix; species Phoenix dactylifera. Next base: position 37,567 of record NW_024069138.1, read on the forward strand.
GATCCGATGGTTGAAAAGTGATTATGAATCACGAGTAATCAATTCGATTGATAAGAAGTTGAAGAAGAAAAAGGAATTAATTAATTGGACTTGAAACAAGAGTTCTACTTCGAGTAGGATTCCTTGAGTCCTAATTGGATTAGGACTGGGATTCCTACTTAGAATAGGATTCCTGCAATTCTAATGAGATTAGCAGTTTTGAATTAAAATTGGATTCCTACTTGGAATAGGATTCCTAGAAATCCTAATTGGATTAGGACTTCGGATTCAAGTAAGAATCCTAATTGGATTAGGACTAAAATTAAATACGTCCTAATATGGATTAGGGTTTCTTAAGTCACAATTAATTATTAATCTAATGAATCAATAAGACTCCTAATTGGATTAGGATTGAAGAGTTCAATTGAGTCAAAATTGATTTAAGTTCTAATTGGATTAGGACTTACCTAGATTGGATCCAAATTGGTTCACCCTTGGGCTAAGCCTAATTGGATTAGGGCTTGACCACATTAGGGCAATGCAAACCCTAATTGAGGTGGACTAGGGTTTACCAAGAGGGAGGGGCGCAAGCCCCTCCCCCTTTGATCACATGGTGCGGCACAAGAGAGGGGGCCGGCGCCCCCTCTATGGAAAGTTGTCTAGGGCTCCTACTTAGTAGGAACCCTAGATGGCTATAAAAAGGCTTATGAAGCCGGCGCCCTAGAGGATTGCTTCCTCTCCCTCTTGTGCCGTGGCCACCCTCTCCCTCTCCTTGTTTCAGCCGCAAGCAAGGGAAGAAGAAGATCCAAGTGTTGGCGGCCTCCTCCCCTTCCCTTCCTTCATCCAACGCAAGGAAGAAAAGAAGACGGTGTGGGGATTCTTCTTCATCCTCTTCTTCATCCTTCTTCTTCCTCCTCTCAAGCATATTCAAGAGTTGAAAGCAAGAGAGGAGATCAGCCATCAAAAGAAGTCTTTGCAAGGGAGCTAGCACCCTAGGAAGACAAGTGATCTTTGATCAGGTCCTCTGCTTCGTGTGGATACCCGTAGAGGCCGGACATTTGAACGGCTTCAAACGAACCCTCAACCTAAAACCACGATCATCAGTTTGCGGTGATCATCTACCCGCACAAGGTGAAGATCTGATCTTCTAAATGTTTTTAAAGTTTTTAATTCTTGCCTAAACTACGAACGGTTCATGAAACAACGTTCATGCGATGAACGTCGATCCCGCACATGCCTCTTCCGCTGCCATCTGATTTTTTTTGAAATATCAGCGGCATGGGCGGGTTCCCAACAGTGGTATTAGAGCCTAGGCTTCGTAGATTAAGTTAAGAATTAATTATCTAAAGGCTTATTAGATCTGAAAATTGAATGATCATGCATGCTGAAAATTTCTGCATGCAGATTTTTCAGGGGTGCTGATTTTTGCATGCTGATTTTTATGTGATAAAATGATGATTATAATTGCGTTGTTAATGAGATTACAAAGTTTAGAATCATGATTAGCATGATCAGCAATCTATGTCATGATATAATCAGTTAGTTTTCAGATCTGAAAATTATAATTGTTGCATATGGTGATGATCATAGGATTCAAACCCTTTTGGTATCAAATGTAATGACCTGCGATGTGATCAGCGATGTCATGTAATTTTTCAGATGCTTGCATGCATCTTATTTGATGTTTTGAGAGGCCTGCGTGCCTCCTAAAAGGAGATGTAATTTATTTTTAATTTTTATTTTACATCTGGTTGTATTTTTGTGATGTGATGTACGTCAACGATCAAGTTGAAGACAAGGCATGTGATGAACAGAGGTCTAAGCGGTTGATGGCGATTGGATCAAGAGTTGGTCAAGGATCGAATCAAGAAGGCTTGGAACCAATTCAAGAGTTGAAGACCAATTGATCGATTGACGTGCATGTGCTTGTAATACGACCTAACTAGAATCCATGATCATCACCTATTTAAAGTTTAGCTTTAATTATTGCTGCGATTATAACTGCCTGTAATGTGCCGTTTGCATGTGATGTGAATGAAAGCCGGGTAGATAGGTTTACATGTGATGTAACAAACCCAATTGAGACCTAAATTAAAACCTCCTCAATCAAGTCAAGAGTGAACCAACATGAGCAAGTCATATTAGATTAATTGATCTAATTGGTGTCTAGGAAAGCATGAAAGGTGGTTACTTAATTAGGACCTTACTCTCTGAGTAAGGGGAGCCTCCCACCTGCTTACCTGGCCAATTGTTCGATTACCTCTTATGAAGGGCTCAAGTTGCAAACACTAAGACCTGATTAACCAATATTAAGTCAATAGGTCTTCCACTGTAGTAGAGCTGCTAAGGCCTTTCTGATGTTGATTTGTCTCGGCTGGATACAGTGATCAAGTTGCATCGGGGGGCTGGACCTCTCTATAGACATGAGATGTTGTAGGGTAAAGGTGGGGTTGGGCACCAATAACTGTTAGGTGAGGACCCAATGACGACTTTATTCCTACGGTTATACGGTGGGTCTGACTTAACTAAGAAATGAGACCAATAACTGTTAGGTGAGGTTTTCATGGCTTAGAGACCAAGTTGCACTGCAACATGCTTGAGAAGCATTGTACAAGAGTTGTACATTCATCAATCTATGTGTCACCAATAACTGTTAGGTGAGGTGGCATGTAAATTGGTGGGACCGCAGTACCTACTAGAAATCCTAGTCGTGTGGGATTTCCGTTTCCCTACCAGGGGAGTGTGAGGGATTCGAAAAAATAGTGGGAGTTACATTTGTTCTAAAAGACCTTAGAACAGATTAGGATCAAGTACAAAAGTCTAACTAGAATCTTTACTCTCTGCAGATACAATGTCAGCTTCAAACTCTTTGACCCGTATTCTTGAGACCAACCGACTGACCGAAACCAATTACAAAGACTAGCTTAGAAACCTCAAAATTGTTTTGGACTGTGAGAAAATAGGCTACATACTCGATTCAGATATCCCCACACTACCAACATGTCCTACTGATGTTCAGCGTGAGATGCATAAAAAGTGGTTGGATGATGACATTAGAGTAAAATGCTATATGATGGCATCCATGTCAAATGAACTCCAATGCCAGCATGAAAATATGAAGACTGCTAGGGACATACTGGCACACCTGCAAGAGTTGTATGGTGAGCAGAGTCGCACAGCTCGTTTTGAAGTATCCAAGAGGCTCTTCAAGACAAAGATGCGCGAAGGGCAGTCTGTCCATGATCACGGTCTGACTATGATCAAGGATCTAGAGGAGCTTGAGAAGCTCGGAATGAACATGCACAAGGAATTACAAGTGGATTTGATCCTACAGTCACTTACTGATTCATTTGGTCAGTTTATAGTAAACTACCACATGAATAAAATTGAATACACTAAGACTGAACTGATAAACATGTTGGTAACTACTGAGGGAGCCTTGAAAAGTTCAAGGGGAAATGTCCTTGCTGCTGAGTTGACTTCTGGTTCCAAGAGAAAGTCTACTTGGAAGAAAAAGAAGCCTGCTAAGAAGCAGAAGAAAGACAAAAAGCCGAAGAAGGAAGTTCAAAAGAAAAAGGCTAATGACAAAGAAAAATGTTTTCACTGCAATGTCGACGGCCACTGGAAGAGAAACTGTCCTTCATACCTCGAGAGCCTGAAGAACAAGAAAGGTGACACACCTTCAGAAGGTATAGACTTGCTCATAATTGAAACTAATCTAACGGTTTCTTCTACTTCTAGTTGGGTTATAGATTCTGGTTCTAGTGCTCATCTATGCACTACCATGCAGGGTCTAAAGGAAAGTAGAAGGCTGGCAGAAGGTGCGCTAACCCTTCGGATTGGCAACGGGGCAAAAGTTGCTGCTGTGGCTGTGGGCACCTACCATTTGCGACTACCGTCTGGTTTTAGTTTATTACTTAGAGACTGCTATTATGTACCTGCTGCTAGCAGAAATTTGATTTTTGTTTCATGTCTAGCACAGGAAGGTCATGTTTTTACATTTGACAAAGACTGCTGTTCTATTTATTTAAGAAATAAAATAGTCGCACGTGGTTTTATGATTGACAGTCTCTATCATTTACATATGGATGTATCTGTAAATGTTACCGAGCAAGATGTGAGTGCCAAAGGATCCAAGAGATCCAGAGATGAGATAAACCAAAGATATTTGTGGCACCTCAGACTTGGCCATATTGGAGAAGATAGGATGAACAAAATGGATAAAGATGGGCTTCTCGGCTCATTGACTTCCGAGTCATATCCAGTTTGCGAGTCCTGTCTTCAAGGAAAAATGGCCAGATTGCCCTTTGTAGGACATGGGGAGAGGACCACTGAAATGCTTACCCTAGTACATACAGATGTATGTGGCCCATTCGATGTGCTTTCCAGGGGACGTTATTCATACTTCATTACCTTTACCGATGATTATTCACGGTATGGGTATGTGTATCTTATGAGACACAAGTCTGAATCTTTTGAAAAGTTCAAAGAGTTCAAGAATGAAGTAGAAAAACAAACTGGAAAACCTCTTAAGGCTCTTCGATCAGATCGAGGAGGAGAATACCTTAGTGGGGAATTCCGGGACTATCTCAAGGAAAATGGCATAGTCTCACAGTGGACACCTCCGGGTACACCTCAACTCAACGGGGTGTCAGAGAGGAGGAATCGGACCCTATTGGATATGGTCAGGTCTATGATGAGCTTCACTGATTTACCTATATTCCTTTGGGGAGATGCCTTACTCACAACGATTTATTTATTGAATAGAGTTTCCTCTAAATTCGTTCCTACCACACCGTATGAGATATGGCATGGTAAGAAACCAAGTCTTGGTCATCTCAAGATTTGGGGATGTCCGGCCCACGTCAAGAGACTACAGGCGGACAAACTAGAGGCTAGGACCATAAGTGCTCGTTTTATAGGATATCCTAAAGAGTCATTAAGATACAATTTTTACGTCTCAGAGGATCACAATGTGTTTGTGAGCCGTCATGCCATATTCTTGGAAAATCAGTTTATCCTTGATAGAGGCAGTGGGAGGAAAATTGAGCTTGAAGAGAAAGTCTCTGAAAAGCAACGAGTCATGGATCCTATTGAACCCATTCATACAGAGCCAGTACACGATGTCCCTCGACCACCTCGTAGATCTAGTAGGGTCTCCCATCCTCCCGATAGATACTTAGGTATACTACAAGAGGATACCGAGAAAATGTTCCTAGTGGGAGATAGGGATCACACACAAGATCCTAAAACCTACGACGAGGCGATATCTGATATCGATTCCGAGAAATGGCTGGAAGCCATGAAGTCAGAGTTAGACTCCATGCATTCCAACCAAGTCTGGACCTTAGTAGATCCACCAGAAGGTATTGTACCTATTGGATGCAAATGGATCTACAAAAGGAAGATAGGTTCGGATGGAGAGGTAGAGACCTATAAGGCAAAGCTTGTGGCGAAAGGGTATAGTCAGCGCGAGGGCATTGACTATTAGGAGACCTTTTCACCTGTAGCCATGCTGAAATCCATCCAAATATTGCTTGCCATTGCAGCATTTTAGAAATTAATAAGATGAGGCAGATGGATGTGAAAACAGCTTTCCTGAATGGATATCTTGATGAAGACATCTATATGGAACAGCTTTTGGGTTTCACTTCCAGTGATGGAGATCACAAGGTCTGCAAGCTGCAAAAGTCCATCTATGGATTAAAGCAAGCATCTCGAAGTTGGCACACTCGTTTCGATGACGCAATCAAAACGTTTGATTTCATCAAAAATGAAGAAGAACCATGTGTTTATAAAAGGGTTAGTGGGAGCGTTGTCGTATTTCTCGTACTGTATGTGGACGACATCCTCCTCATAGGGAATGATATTCCCATGCTAACCTCGGTGAAGGTCAGGTTGTCAAAAAGGTTCTCCATGAAAGACCTTGGGGAAGCATCCTATATTTTGAATAAAGGTCTATAGAGTTAGATCTAAAAGGATACTTGGCCTATCACAGAAGATGTACATAGAGGAGGTGCTGAAGAGGTTCAGCATGGAAAACTCCAAGAGGGGTCTCTTACCCCTTAGGCATGGAATTCATCTCTCCAAGAAGATGTGCCCCAACACATCTGAAGAGATTCAACGCATGAGCAAGATACCCTATGCATCGGCAATAGGGAGCCTCATGTATGCCATGCTATGTACACGACCTGATATAGCCCTTGCTGTGAGTGTCACAAGCAGATATCAGTCGAATCCAGGTGAAGAACACTGGACAGCTGTGAAGAATATTCTTAAGTACTTGAGAAGAACTAAAGATTTATTCTTGGTTTTTGGAGGATCATCAGAGTTAAAGGTAGAAGGGTACACAGATTCAGACTTCATGACTGATGTCGATGATAGGAAGTCAACATCTGGATATGTGTTCTTATGCAATGGTGGTACGGTGAATTGGAAGAGTTCTAAACAACCGATCATTGCTGATTCTACTATGGAAGCTGAATACATCGCCGCCTCTGAAGCTGCTAAGGAAGGCTTCTGGTTCAAGAAATTCATTGCAGAGTTAGACGTGATGACATCAGATGCCATAACACTCTACTGCGATAATAATGGCGCCATAGCTCTTGCTAAGGAGCCAAGGTCTCATCAGAAGTCCAAGCATATAGAGCGGCGCTTCCACCTCATACGCGACTATGTTGAGAAAAAATATGTAGAAGTGCAGAGAGTAGACCCCGCGGATAACGTGGCAGACCCGTTCACTAAGCAGCTAAGTCAGCGAAAGACTGAAGCCCACCTTGAGAAGATGGGGCTTAGATATATGACTGATTGGCTTTAGTGCAAGTGGGAGATTGTTAGATGTATGCCCTAGAAGCCAATCTGGCTGACACATTATTAATTCTAGGGACATAATTTTGTACTTGACTATTTATTATTGGATAAATAAAAGGCATCTTTTCATTCATATTATTTATGTGTCTATGAATCGTCCAAAAAATTAATAATGTGATGATACATATTCTCAAGAGTTGAGAATTTGAGCCATGTATCATTGGTGATTAATTTCTAAATGCTCCTGATCAATGGATCATCACGAGGACGGTGATCGATCCGATCAGTGCACAAATCACTTTCCTTCTGGATGGACGAGACTTGAGTCCACAGTGTAGGGACACTGAAGTGATAGTACAGGTGCTTGTTAGAGAACAAGAGTACTGAACGTGACCAAGACAAGAAGTCACTTGGATGTCTATCCACTCGTCAGTGACTTGCTTGATGTTGCAGTAGTATGACTGGTCCTTTGACCTGCGGTGCTTCGGCTACTCACAGTGAGGTTATTGTAGTTTGACTGCACACATACATGGTCTCTAGCCATATGGGTCCATGCAGTGTAGATTGGCTGCAATAGGTTCACTGTAGGAGTAGGGTATGCACCTATAAGAAATCTATCGACCTTGATAGAAGAGGAGTGATCCTATGTGATTTATTAGACTGAGTTCTAACACCTTGGCCAGGGCAGTAATATAAGGTGGAGAAAGAGTTTTCCACTATTGAACTCGAGTCGAATAAATCTTGACATATGACAGACGATGGGGTTTGACGAGTTGTCCATGACCTCCGTCCTGTAGGGATCCACGATAGTAGGACTGTATCACACGATAACTGCACCTAGAGGTTCATCATTCCATTCTGCTGGGTAGCCACTACATGCTGCTAGGTGTCACTGGTGGATGGTGGGACTCATAGGGATTGTCTCGATGATCGATAAACCCTAATGAGTTGAGTTGGAATCGTTCCAACCCATTGAAAGGAGTTTTCAATGATATAGTGATAGAGATCACAATATATCTCACTACCAGTCAGAATAGAACCTATGGGGTCACACACACTAGAAGTATTGATCGATCCGATGGTTGAAAAGTGATTATGAATCACGAGTAATCAATTCGATTGATAAGAAGTTGAAGAAGGAAAAGGAATTAATTAATTGGACTTGAAACAAGAGTTCTACTTCGAGTAGGATTCCTTGAGTCCTAATTGGATTAGGACTGGGATTCCTACTTAGAATAGGATTCCTGCAATTCTAATGAGATTAGCAGTTTTGAATTAAAATTGGATTCCTACTTGGAATAGGATTCCTAGAAATCCTAATTGGATTAGGACTTCGGATTCAAGTAAGAATCCTAATTGGATTAGGACTAAAATTAAATACGTCCTAATATGGATTAGGGTTTCTTAAGTCACAATTAAATTATTAATCTAATGAATCAATAAGACTCCTAATTGGATTAGGATTGAAGATTTCAATTGAGTCAAAATTGATTTAAGTTCTAATTGGATTAGGACTTACCTAGATTGGATCCAAATTGGTTCACCCTTGGACTAAGCCTAATTGGATTAGGGCTTGACCACATTAGGGCAATGCAAACCCTAATTGAGGTGGACTAGGGTTTACCAAGAGGGAGGGGCACAAGCCCCTCCCCCTTTGATCACATGGTGCGGCACAAGAGAGGGGGCCGGCGCCCCCTCTATGGAAAGTTGTCTAGGGCTCCTACTTAGTAGGAACCCTAGATGGCTATAAAAAGGCTTATGAAGCCGGCGCCCTAGAGGATTGCTTCCTCTCCCTCTTGTGCCGTGGCCACCCTCTCCCTCTCCTTGTTTCAGCCACAAGCAAGGGAAGAAGAAGATCCAAGTGTTGGCGGCCTCCTCCCCTTCCCTTCCTTCATCCAACGCAAGGAAGAAAAGAAGACGGTGTGGGGATTCTTCTTCATCCTCTTCTTCATCCTTCTTCTTCCTCCTCTCAAGCATATTCAAGAGTTGAAAGCAAGAGAGGAGATCAGCCATCAAAAGAAGTCTTTGCAAGGGAGCTAGCACCCCGGAAAGACAAGTGATCTTTGATCAGGTCCTCTGCTTCGTGTGGATACCCGTAGAGGCCGGACGTTTGAACGGCTTCAAACGAACCCTCAACCTAAAACCACGATCATCAGTTTGCGGTGATCATCTACCCGCACAAGGTGAAGATCTGATCTTCTAAATGTTTTTAAAGTTTTTAATTCTTGCCTAAACTACGAACGGTTCATGAAACAACGTTCATGCGATGAACGTCGATCCCGCACATGCCTCTTCCGCTGCCATCTGATTTTTTTTGAAATATCAGCGGCATGGGCGGGTTCCCAACATAATAGATTTTCGTCCTTTCTTTTGAGAAACAGTGTTTTATCTACATTTCCTCTACTAAAGTCATTTTTTTAGTAGAAATTTGCTTAATCAATCATACCAAGCCCTAGGTGCTTGTTTCAATCCATATAATGCCTTATGTAATCTAAACACATGATTTGGCAATTCATGATTCTCAAAACCAGGGGGTTGTTCTACATATACTTCTTCATCTGTAAAACCGTTTAAGAATGCACTTTTTACATCCATTTGATATAATTTGAAATCCATGAAACATGCAAAAGCTAGAAGTAATCTAATAGCCTCTAATCTAGCTACAGGAGCAAATGTTTCATCAAAATCTATCCCTTCTTCTTGATTGTATCCCTTAGCTACAAGTCTAGTTTTATTTCTTATAACTAACCCATTTTCATCTAATTTATTTCTAAAGATCCATTTTGTTCCAATTACAGAGTTATGCTTTGGTCTTTCAGTTAATGTCCATACATTACTTCTTTTGAATTGATTTAATTCTTCTTGCATGGCATTTATCCAATTGGTATCTTTTTCAGCTTCTTCATATGTCTTAGGTTCTAACTATGAAACAAAAGCAAGATAATCATTTAAATTTCTAAGAGAGGATTGAGTTCTTACCCCTTGAGATGGATCACCAATGATTAAGTCTTTAGGGTGTCCATATGCATACCTCCATTCCTTTGGCAAGTTTTGAGATTGTTGTGGCACGCAATCATGTCCCTTATCTTGAATTGGCACGTCATCAATATTCAACTTTTCAAAGTTAATAATTCCTGTATCATCATCAAGAATATTTTCTTTCCTAGCAGACTCACTATCAGACTCATCAAATATGATATTAACTGACTCTTCGACTACAAGAGTTCTTTTATTGAATACTCTGTATGCCTTGCTAGATGTGGAGTATCCTAAGAAGATACCTTCATCTGACTTGGCATCAAATTTACTTAGATCCTCCTTGCCATTGTTTAAAATGAAACATCTACATCCAAATACTCTAAGATATTTAGCAGTTGGTTTCTTATTCTTCCAAAGTTCATAAGGAGTTTTCTTGGTTATTGGTCGTATTAAAACCCGATTTAGAATATGGCAAACAGTGCTTATAGCTTCAGTCCAAAGTACTTTGGAAGATTTGACTCGCACAACATCGTGCGTGCCATTTCTGCCAATGTCCCTATTTTTTCTTTCAACAACCCCATTTTGTTGAGGCATTCTAGGTGCTGAAAATTGATGTGAGATACCATTTTTATTACAAAATTCTTCAAAGTGTTGATTTTCAAATTCAGTACCATGATCACTTCGAATTGCTACTAAGGTGAGCTTCTTTTCATTTATGATATTATTATAAAGTTTCAAGAATTCTGAAAATGCTTCATTCTTATGTGCCAAAAATGAAACCCATGTATATTTTGAAAGATCATCTACAATAACTAGTCCATACTTCTTCCCTCCTAGACTCGCAGTTCTAGTGGGTCCAAATAGATCCATGTGTATGAGTTTAAAAGGCCTAGTTGTTGATACTATATTCTTCGATTTGAAGGATGATTTAGTTTGTTTTCCTAATGAGCATGGTCCACAGATTTTGTCCTTTTCAAAAATCAATTTTGGCACATCTTTTATTAATTCCTTCTTGACTAGTTTTGATATTAATTCCATACTAGCATGTCCTAGTCTACGATGCCAAAGCCAACTTGTTTCATTTTTCTTTTCTTCATTAGTAATTAAGCATAATCCATTTTTCTTGCCTAAATCATGAAGATCTACCATGTAAATATTTCTTTGCCTTTGTCCTACAAGTACAATGCTATTATCTTTAGGATTTGTGATTATGCATACTGATGCTTCAAATGTGACTTTAAACCCTTTATCACAAAATTGACTTATGCTAAGTAGGTTATGTTGCAAACTCTTAACTAATAAGACATTTTATATGAAAGTAGATGGAGTAATGAAAATTTTATCCTTTCCAATGATATACCCTTTTCCATTGTCTCCATAGGTTACTACTTCACCCTTCTTAGATTCCAAGGTGACAAATTGATCTACGTCACCGGTCATGTGTCTTGAACAGCCGCTATCTAGATACCATCGTTTTTCCACTTTATTAGCTGCAAGACACCCCTCATCATCATTGGCCATATGACATATTTGGGCCGTCTCTTGATGATCTTCCTCTTCCGAACTTGACTCCTCACTTTCACTCCATTCAGCCATGAAGTTCTTCTTTTTCAGTTTTCTTGCCATCCACTTTAATTCCGGACAATCTATCTTATAATGCCCGGGTTTGTTACACTCATAACAAATAGGAGTTTCTTTTTCCTTTTCTTTGTCCTTACCCTTTTCTTTGCTTGAGCTACCTTTGAAGAAGGGTTTCTTTTTATGAAATCTATTCTTATCTCTCATAAATTTTCTGAATTTTCTTCCAAGCATAGCCATTCCTTCTTCATCAAATTCATCATCATCATCTGAATCTTCCGACTCAGTTTGTTGTTTAGGGGTGGTAGACTTTAGGGCAATGGTTTTTCTTCTCTTGACCTCATTTTCTGAATTTTGCCTCATGGTCAACTCATGGGTCATGAGTGATCCTAGAAGTTTCTCTAATTGCAGTGTGTTGAGGTCCTTAGCTTCCTGAATTGCAGTTACCTTGGCCTCCCAAACTCTTGGTAGAGACCTGAGAATTTTTTGCACCAATTCAGAGTTAGTATAAGACTTTCCTAAACTCTTAAGCCCATTTATAATTTTAGTAAAATGAGTAAACATATCAGTTATAGACTCAGTAGATTCCATTTTAAACAATTCATACTTATGTACTAGTATGTTTATTTTTGACTCCTTGACTTGATTAGTCCCTTCATGAGTGACCTCAAGTTTGTCCCAAATTTCTTTTGCAGAGATGCATGTAAATATTCTATTAAATTTACTTACATCTAATGAACAGTAAAGTACATTAATTGCTTTTGCATTTAATTGTGCTAATCTTCTATCACTTTCATTCCAATCCATTTCTGGTTTGGGTATGATAGTGCCCTCTATATTAAGTGTGGGTGTGTGAGGTCCTTTAGTAATAATGTACCATAATTCATAGTCTAAAGCTTGAATAAATATCCTCATCCTAGCTTTCCAATATGTGTAATTTGTGCCATTAAATAGAGGAGGTCTATTTGTGGATTGCCCCTCACTCATAGAACATCCCACTTGGGTTGTCATGATCTTTAACTCTTGATTGTGAGATCAATAAGTACTATTGGAGCACCTTGCTCTGATACCACTTGTTGCCCAAGGGGACAAGCCAAGAGGGAGGGTGAATTGGTTTCTCTTGATTTTAACTATCTTACTTATGTTAATTGATGAGTTAGTGGAATTAAAACAAATCACAATACAAATAACAAGAAGTATAGTGGTTCGGTGCTCTCCTAAGCACCTACGTCCACTCCCCAAGCGACCCCTTGGGAATTCACTATAATCCCGCGAATTACAGTTGGATTGTTTTCCGGGCTCACAATCCAAAAACCTTTACACTTTGGTTTTTCGGGTTCACCAAAAACCTATGTTGGTTTTACGGGCTCACCAACGAACCTATGTTGGTTTTCCGGGCTCACCAACGAACCTTTACAATCGGTTTTACGGGTTCACCAATCAACCTATACCGTTGGTTTTGCGGGCTAACCAACTAACCTTTACAAGGAGTTTAATAACCAAAGTAAGAAGATTTAAGCTCCTAGATGAGCAAATATAACAATATAATCTACAAAGAAGAGTTTAGAGAATAGTTATCGCTTGATGTGACTTCTCTCTTCTTTGTTAAGGATGCTTCACTCTTCAAGGATGGATGGAGCTCTTAATGACTCTTTGAATCTGCTCAACCACTTTCTTTTGACTCTTGAATGAAGCACTTGGATGAAGAAGATTAGGGCACTTTGTCTTTCTTGTGTACTCTTTGATATTTTGCAAAAGGATGTTCTCTCTGATGAATAGTGCCACTTTAAATAGTTTCCTTCATCCATTGGACAAGCCCCAATGGTTAGAATTCAAAAACTAGCCGTTACTCACTGTTGGAAGGACAAAAAGTACTTCTGCAGAACTAGCCGTTATGTTTCTGCCCGTGTTTGGGTCGGCTCAACCTGTCCTTGGGTCGACCCAACTTTCACTTGGGTCGACTCAACCTTTTCTTGGGTCGACCCTCTCAGAACCACAGAAACTTGCAATTCAGCCTTCCTTCACTTGGGTCGACTCAACATTTCTTTGGGTCGACTCAAGGTTCAGTTGGGTCGACTCAACTTCCACTTGGGTCGACCTTCTCAGGATTTCCAGAGAACCTTTTCTGTCATGTATTCTGTCATTGCCTTTAGGTCGACCCTCTCAGTGTTTGGGTCGACTCAAGCTTGGGTCGACTCAACTTCCTCTTGGGTCGACCCTCTCAGTGTTTTCAGAGAACTGTTTTCTTGAGTCTTTGAGAGGCTTGAGGTTTGGGTCGACTCATGCTTTTCTTGGGTCGACCCAACTACTGTTCATCCGTGCCATTTTTGCAGAAGTGTGCCAGATGCTTTTTTGATGTGCCGGGGTCGACCCAATCATCCTTGGGGTCGACTCAATCCACACTTTGCTACAACTCAAGGTTAGATTCATCCAAATAAACAATGAAATGTATTTATATAAATATACTGAGAGTAACAGACTTATAAATGAAGTATCGAATTAACTTGTAACATACTCTTGATTATTGCTTGTTAATCATCAAAATAACACTATCATCCTCAACCTAGCTTTTGTTTCATACTTAGAACCTAAAAACATTGGAGAAGCTGAAAATGATGTAAATTGGATAAATGCTATGCAAGAAGAACTAAACCAATTTACTAGAAATAAAGTATGGAACTTAGTTGAACGATCCACTGAATACTCAATAATAGGAACTAAATGGATATACAAAAATAAACTTGATGAAAATGAAGCTGTGATTAGAAACAAGGCTAGACTAGTAGCAAAGGGCTATAATCAAGAAGAAGGTATAGACTTTGATGAGACTTTTGCTCCTGTAGCTAGACTTGAAGCAATTAGATTGTTACTAGCATTTGCATGCTCTAAAGACTTCAAACTATTTCAAATGGATGTAAAAAGTGCCTTTTTGAATGGGTATATTAATGAGGAGGTGTATGTAGAACAACCTCCTGGTTTTGAAAATTATCAATACCCCAATCATGTTTATAAACTAAACAAAGCACTTTATGGTCTAAAACAAGCTTCTAGAGCATGGTATGAAAGACTTAGCAAATTTCTATTAGACCATGAATTCTCTAGAGAGAATGATGATACAACACTATTTTTAAAGAAGAAAAACAAAGATATGTTAGTAGTACAGATTTATGTAGATGATATTATTTTCGGTGCTACTAACAATCGCCTCTACGAAGAATTTGCTGACTTAATGCAGAGTGAATTTGAAATGAGCATGATGGGAGAGCTGAACTATTTCCTCGGGCTCCAAATCTAACAATCTAAAGAAGACATCTTCATCAATCAAGCAAAATATATCAAGGAGATGCTTAAGAAGTTTGATATGGATGGAAACAAGCCAATCAGCACACCCATGAGTTCATCATGCAAACTAGACAAAGATGAATCAGGTAAATCAGTAGATCAAAAGATGTATAGAGGTATGATAGGATCTTTATTATATCTTACAGCAAGTAAACCTGATATCATGTTTAATGTATGCATGTGTGCTAGATATCAATCTAATCCTAAAGAATCACACCTAATTACAGTTAAGAGAATCTTTAAATATCTCATAGGAACAAAAAACATAGGTCTATGGTACTCTAAAGAATCAAGCATAAACTTAATAGGGTACACTGATTCAGACTTCGCTGGTTGTAAACTTGATAGAAAAAGCACCAGCGGGTTATGTCAATTCTTAGGAGAAAACTTAATCTCTTGGTTTAGCAAGAAACAAAACTTGGTTGCACTATCTACGGCTGAAGCCGAATATGCTGCTGCCGGAAGTTGTTGTGCTCAAGTCTTGTGGATTAAACAATAACTTGAAGATTATGGCATTAAAAAATATAAAATTTTTATTAACTGTGATAATACAAGTGCCATTAATCTAACTAAAAATTTCAATTCAGCATTCCAGAACTAAAGACATTGAGATAAGACATCACTTCATAAGAGAGCATATACTGAATGGTGATGTGACACTTCAATTTGTTTGTACTGATTATCAACTTGTTGACATCTTCACAAAACCTTTGAGTGAAGATCGATTTTGTATACTTAGAAGTGGGTTAGGAGTGATTGATCCATTCTATTGATACTCTCCTCTAATTCATTGATTTTGATGATTAGCTTATGTTAGACATAGGGTTTCTTATCTATGATCATCAAATCAGTTCTTAAATCTTTGATAGTTCCATAACTTTCTCTTTTGGCACGGAAATAACAAGTTTTTTGGTTATGTGCCAGAGTTCGAGTCGACTCGAATAGATTTTAGAGTCGGCTCGTGGGCGAGTCGACTCGCGCATATTTGGGAGTCGACTCGAGGTCGAGTCGACTCGCGACTTACCAGAGTCGACTCGAGGTCGAAAATCTGACTTTTAAGCCTAAGCAGAATGTTTTTCTCTTCACTTCTATTTTCAGCCGCCACTGTTCAAAAGCCCTAGAGTCGTCTCCGACCCGTTCTAGGTCCTCTCCGTCGAGTTTTTCTCCATTTTTTTTGTCCATCACTCTGTGTTTAGGTCAAAAATGCCTAGGAAAGCCGTTGTCCCAAGCCAGAAGAGACCCTCCTCTGCGAGTGGGGCCGAGCGACGGTCCAAGGCTCGGAACGAACCCACGAGGCCACCACCTCCGGTTCCTTCCCCGCCTAGGCCGATTCCCTCGCGCTCATGCGCCGAAAAGGTTGTCTCTACCGGGAGGTAAGTCAACTTTGACTTCCTCTCCCAGGAAGGGTTCAACCTAGGGCATCACCTTAGGGCCCAGGGCTTAGAGTTCTTTTGTTCTCTTGACCTACCTACCTATCCAGAGTTAGTTAGAAAATTTTACGGTACTGTCGCACGGGATAGCGGCGGTATCCAGGAGACTGTAGCGGGTGCCCCAGTTTTTATTTTCGAGGAATTCATTGCTCGAGTCCTCCATCTCTCCAGAGAGGGGATATTTTTCCACACACCCCTCAGATAGGACAGAGGCCCTTACGGCCATCTTAGGAAGTCCACCTCAGTCCTCCATAGAGGAGGTGTTCGCAAATCAACTTTCGGCTGAAATGCGGCTTCTCCTAAGTATCATTTCTAGGACTCTCTTCCCCAAAACTGGTAGGTTTGACTTCATCTCAGAGAGAGACCTAGCTTTGATGTTCCACATACTCCAAGACACTCCTATCAACTTTCCTAAACTCATCTACAAGTATCTCTGTGAACCCCTAGACAAACCTAGGTTGAGTCTCCCATATGGAATGCTATTCACTCTTATCTTTAGGGAGTTAGAGGTCCCTATGCCTGAGGGGGAACCCTCTCGCTCACTGCATTTTACAGATCGCATGGGTGAGGGGACCTTCCATCGGATGGGATTCCACAAGGTCGGGGGAGTCTGGGTACGGAAACCATCCACATCCACACCATCTGACCCTACCACTCATCACTCCCCTGCCCTGACCATGACCAGGAGCACTATACAGATCTTTCCACTTTTCCTTCCACTTCTGGTCCTTCATTCCCATCCACTTCAGCCGGACCATCTACAGCTCCACCACCTCAGCAACCTCTCGAAGTCCGGATATCTTCTGAGCAGCTCCGAGAGTTGAGGCAGGAGATAGTGAGGGAGCTGAGGGATGATCTACTGAGGGAGCTACGAGGTCCTCAGACTGCTCCCTCCACCGAGATAGTCCCCTCCTTGGCAGCCGTGACAGAGATGATTGCACACCTGAAGGAGGAAATATTCAATGTACGAAGCCTAGTTCAAGCACAATACTGGAACATGAGTGACATCAAGGACGACACAAGAAAGATGCGAGACAGCATCAGACATGAGCTAGGCAACCAGAGTCAGGGTGCAGAGCGGCTAGCTAATGCGTTGATCTTCAAGCTTGACACCCTCCAGGAGAGTGTAAACGAGATTTCCTCGACATAGTCTAGAGTCACCTCGGAGATTCTCGAACAACTAGGGAACATCAATGAGGGGTTAAGCATGGTCATCAAACACACTAGACTGAGTACGGGAGCCACATCCTCCACTACAAAAAAAAAGTAGTGTATTCTTATCTATTTTTATGATGTACAGTCCCTTGAGGACTTCTTTTGATATGTAATCACACTTGTACTCAAATTTGAATTTAATATAATGAGTAGAAAATTCTTTTCAAAATTGTGCATTCTTGAGTTCTAATTCTGTGTCTTTTTGCTATGATAACAAAAAGAGGGAGAAAATATGTAGATTTGAAATGTAAAGGGAATCACTAAAAAAAAATCCTTAATGCAAAAAGTAATTTGTTCTTAATGGATTCGATACCTCGAGGCTCATTATCTCTCTGTTGGGGCTCCTCAAAGAGTAATCTCCAGAATCTATTCAAGGGATATTCGGAGATTAGTTGAATCATACTCAAGAACAAATTGTCAGATTTTCCCTCTAAAACTAAAAATTTAAGCTCAAAAGCTTCAAGACATTAAAAGAAAATTCAGAGAACCAAAATAAAATTGAATGCATATGTTGAGAGGGAGAATCTGAAATCTTAAGAAAGCAAATTCATTAAACACATATAAGCCAAATAATTGATTGCATGATATGAAGGCTTATATAATTCCAAATGAAAGGGGGAGCTTTAATTTCAGGATTTACTGTTTCATACCTTTCAATTTTGGATAAATTAAATGACTAGACATTTGAATTCATTTCAAAACTCTATTATAAATCTCCTCTTGGTTGAGCAATTCACTTTACAAATACTCAATATTTTGTCATCATCAAAAAGGGGAAGATTGTGGAGTGATTGGTTATACCCCTATTTAATTTTGATGAGCTCAAAGCATTTGAGTATATTTTAAGTTATACTAATGAATTCAATCTAGAGTTTCAGGCAAATATATGTGAATTTATCCTTAAAAGCATCGAGCTGTTGTTCAAGATTATTCGGCTAAGTGTTGAACACAATTAAGCCAAAGTCTGAAGCTCGAGTCGACTCCGGAAGCTTGCGGGTCGACTCCAAGTGTTTCAGAGATTCTGGCACAAGCTTGAGTCGACTCCGGTACACTACGAGTCGACTCCGACTGAAAACTGACAGAAGGATAGAAAG
The DNA here is from genome assembly GCF_009389715.1 of Phoenix dactylifera. Lineage (NCBI taxonomy): Eukaryota > Viridiplantae > Streptophyta > Magnoliopsida > Arecales > Arecaceae > Phoenix > Phoenix dactylifera. Next base: position 55,994 of record NW_024069138.1, read on the forward strand.
TTGATTTTCAGACCCTGTCAGCGAGTCGACTCCAGAACGGTTCGAGTCGACTCCGATGGTTGCCAAGTCGACTCCCGACATTTTCGAGTCGACTCCTAAGGGTAACAGAAGAAAGACAGAACGATGTATTTCAAACCCTGCAACCGAGTGATGAGAGTACAAAAGTGAAATCTTCATATTATCTTAATTAGTATTATAGTTAATTTTTATTAATAAAATTAATTAATTAATGTTTTATTTGTGTTTGAGTGAAATTAATCCAAGAGACTCAGTAACTCTGGATTTGAGCCCAATGCCTGGCAGCCCAAGCTTAATAAATTTTCCAAACATCCACAGCATGGGGGCTTTGAAATTTTCCAATTTCCCAACCGATCGTGGACCTCCAAGCATCATGGCATCTCATCAGCATTCTTCCGTTTTCCCCTGTTCTTCCCAGCTCATTCAAACGGTGGAGCGTGCGACGGAAGAGGAGGAGACCAGCAGCCATCGGGAGGAGAAGAGTCCCAAGCCGAGTCCTCCACTTCTTTTCCATGAGTCTTCTTAACTTCCCAACATCAATGTCTTCCGAAGCTCCCTAGTCCTTCTTCTCCAACGGTTTCGTCTGTGTTTCAAAATTCTCAACGGCAGCGAGGGAACTCCAAAGCCAATCCATCCGTTCGCATCCCTGCAGCCGAAGAGTTCCAAGCAATTCATGGCATCCAGATTTCATTCATCCCGTATCTCAAGCAAACGTGGATCATTCCAAGCTGCATTCAAATCCATGCGTTTCAGATGCTTCATCATCCCAACAGCCATCACGAAGCATCCAGCCGGTTGATCTCCTTTTTCCAGTGAAAAACAGAGTACCAGCCATTTCGTCCAAGGGAGTCCAAACGCCTTTCCACAGCAGCTCAACCGCCCGACTTCCTCCCACCAAAAGGACGTCTCAGATGTTTCTCCGTGAGAACAGGGAAGTCCAGCCGAATCAAAACCTTCCCATGACCGAGTCCATCGCAAAGCACCCAGCAATCTCGGTTCGACTTCCATCGCGAAAACAGGGAGCAAATTAAACGGCCGGTTTGATCTTCATTGATTCCCAGCGTCTCTTGAGCGTTGGGAAAATCCTATAAAAGGGGGAGCCATCCGGTGGAAGAGAAAAGGGGAGGAGGGGAGGTCACGGAACGGAAGGGAGAAAGCATTCAGTGTTCCTTCGGGTCAGTCTTCATTCGGCGAGAAGAGAAGAAGAAGAGGAGAAGGCCCAGCCTGTTTGCGGAAAGAAGAAAAAAAAAAACAGAGAGAATGATATTTTTATTCCTTGATAATTCTTTTATGTCTCCTATCATGAGTAGCTAATCTCTCTTAGCTAAGGCTAGGGAATAGCCTAGTATTTTTTTTATGTATTCTTTTAATCATCAATCAAATTATAATATCATTTATGTGCAGTGAATGTTTAGGAATTACTTTAAACTTATACATTTGTTTGATCTGTTATTTCCCCCAGGGTATAGCAGATGCTTAGAAATCCCTGTAGTCTAAAGTAAAATTAATGCAATACTGTCCATAAAGATCCAATTATTTATGATTTTCACCGCTTTATTTTCCAGTTAGGTCTTCACTCAGATCTAACTGAGGTAACAGGTGATTAAAAGAAATGCATGAAGAAGTGCTAAGCTGAATCCCGATGCCTTAGTTATCCCAAGCTGAATATAAATTAGCCTTTAGTTTTTTTGTTCATAGTCAAATCCCTGTGGATACGATCTCGGACTCACCGAGAATATTACTTTGCTACACCCTATACTTGGGGTATTCTACATTTAATTTTTCTTTTTAATAGAGCAAGATTAAAATCGTAGCAAGTTTTTGGCGCCGTTGCCGGGGATTTGCAACGTGCGAACGAGAACAAGGCTGAAAATTTCAACTCTTTATTTCTAGTTCTTCAATTTTTCTTTATTTTTAACACAGCTGAAATTTCAAATCATTTCAGATTCAAGGGCGACACAAAGCAGGACCAGTAACGAGGAAGATCAAGATCACATTTTTGGATTCCCGGAGTGAACGAACTCCGGCCGTGAGTATTTAAATTAATTTTCTTATTTTGCTCATACTAGTCCTATTTTTTCTAGATTAGAATTTTACTCTTGTTTAAAAGAAAAATAAAAAAAAAAATTTAATTAAAATAATAAAAAAATAAATAAATAAATAAAAATTTAGCTAGTTTGCTTGATCAACTATTCAAATGCAATTTAATGTCATGACATAAAATGTTAAAAATCTTCTTGATTGTTGCATATAGTATAAAGCATTTGCATAAAATAATCTAAGGGCTGAACCCATTAACAAGATAAGGTCGGGATTTCATCACTCGTCCTTAGCCCAAAAATCATCCAAGTGCATAAATATCCTAAGCCTAATTAAAATCAACTAGACGTTGGCCCCTAAGGATAATCGAGCTCAATAGGACGAAGACCACTGAAAGTTGCACCAATTTCGCTCTATGACCCCGGTCGATGTCTAGGCAAGCTTTGTCCCTCTAAGTGATTGAAGGAAGACAGTTTCTGTTCGAGAAAAGTGGATTTTAAGTGGGACCTTTGCTATACGCATCGTGACCCCTCCACTTACCTAGGAGCTTACCTGGTCGACTAGGTTATTAGACCGGATTGGAGGCTTAAGTGTACTCTTCAAACCAGTTAGGAGCTGTCTAGAAATTTTTAGGAAAACATTAGAAATAAGGGTGCTATGCTTTGATACTGTTTGATTGTGAATAATTTTAGTAGCAGGGTGTCAATATTCATAGCTTTAGGTAATATTCATACTCATCCAAAACTCTAAAAAATATATATATATACAAAATAAATAAATAAATAATTAATAATAATAATAAAATAAAAAAAAAAGTCGATTGGTTAATTGGTCAGTATATGCGGTTGTGGCAAAGAGATAAAATGAATAGATTATTTCGAGTTGAATCAAAAGATAAAAATTTAATTGTTCAAAATTCAAATAATCAAATGGAAGATAATGGTAGTAATCAGGGAGATAATGAATTTCAAGATGACTTACCTATTAGAACGCTTCGTGATTATCTACAACCCACTAGGACCAGTACCCCATCCTGTATGGTTATTCCTACTGCTGCGGGAGCTTTTGACATGAAACCAGGAATAATCCAATTACTCCCAAAGTTTCACGGACTTGACTCCGAAAGTCCCTACTTGCACCTAAAAGAATTTGATGAAGTGTGTTCAACACTTCAATTTAATAATATCAATGAAGAGGTAGTGAAGCTTAAGTTATTTCCTTTTTCTTTAAAGGAAAAAGCTAAGTCATGGTTACACTCCTTAAGGCCTAGGACCATAGCTACCTGGCAAGAAATGACAAGAGAATTTTAAAGAAATTCTTTCCAACACATAAAACAAACACTCTTAGAAGAAATATCATGAACTTTGCACAAAAAGATGGAGAAACATTTTTTCAGTGTTGGAAAAGATTTAAGGACCTTCTCCTTGCTTGCCCACATCATGGATATGAAATTTGGAGGGTCATTAGTTTCTTTTATGATGGTTTGTCCTCCAATATGAGACAATTTGTAGAAATGATGTGTAATGGTGAATTCATGAGTAAGGAACCAAATGAAGCCTGGGATTATTTTGATCTTTTAGCAGAAAATGCACAAGCTTGGGATACAACAGATAAAAATGACAAATCAAAAATAGCACCTAATGCAAAAGGAGGAATATATCTTATTAAAGATGATAATGATGTCAATGTAAAAATTGCTAATCTGACTAGGAAGGTAGAAGCCATGGAATTAAGCAAAGCCAATTTAGGAAAAGCACAAACTATTGTTGAAAGTATATGTGGAATTTGTGAGAGTAATACACATGTAACCAAGGATTGTCCTACAATCCCTGCTTTTCAAGAAGTGTTGCATGATCAAGCAAATTTCACCAATACTTATAAAAGACCATTTCCAGAAACATATAATCCTAATTGGCGAAACCATCCTAACTTTAGCTGGAGACATGGACCCACTGCCAATGAATCTCAAGGAAATTCTGTTCCTACTCCTTATGTGTGATCGGTTCTTTCAATTTTGAAAATAAACCACGCAATAGCACGTATCTTGTAGGATAGTGATTACGGGTGTCGGTCCACAGGGATTGGAGACAAGTTATTTTTCTTTTAAAAATAAATCAAAAAGAAGGATTTGCTAACTTGATTTAACTAAATTAATCTATGAGTACGAATTGAAATTTTATCAAAGTAAATAGATCTAGGGTTTGGAATCCACCACATAGCATTGCATCAAGGATTGTGTTCTTAGTTTTTATCTTTTGGAGAGGCATGCAATTTTGGCTACAAGCCTTTTAAAATAAAAGCATAAAGAGTGTTAGGAAGATCCATCTTCGGTGTAGCATGAAGTGTCTACCTAAGTATGCTAATCTAGGATGCAGCACACTTCATCTTCCTAGGCATGGATCATCTTAGACTACTTTAGCAAACATGATTAGTAACTAGCATGCTCAAAGTTTAAATATCATGAAGAAATATTTCATTGGAAATAAGAATTTAAACAGACTCCAAAATAATAAAAAAAATAAGAACTACAATTGCCCTGATACATTGCTAGGGCTTCATCCAGCCCTAGACTAGATGTTTAGCCGAGCATGGCTTCCGGACGACCTCCCATCTTCAAATGAAATTGAGCACCTCTCATTCTTCCCAAAATATCACAAATATTCTCTTTCCCTCTCTCTCTCTTCTTTTTTTATTTCTTTCTCTCGGCTGGTGGCTTCTTTTCTTCTTCACTGAAACAGAGTATTCTCTGTTTCTTTTCTCCCCCAAGCTCTCCCCCCCCCGTCTGAAGAACTCTTCTCCCTTTTTATATCCTTCCTGACCGTGGAGATCGGATTCTTGAAGGAGGATATGCAGGCGATGGATCCGCGGATGAGTAGCTGGATTAGAGGATGCCGATGCTGCTCCAACGCGAAGGACGACGTGGGCGTGGAGAGGATTCTGCGCTGGCTCTCATCTGGACACGCGAGGCAAGGGAGCTTCCATTTGTCTCGGGATTTGGATGGATCACGGAAGACCGCTGGGATTTGGTTCCGAAGCAAGGAAATCTGGAAGAGAAAATCACGAGCATGGTTAAATGTTGGGCGGATTCCGTGGATGATGGAGTTAATCCGAATGGGAGGAAGGTTGCGGATGCTTGCAAGATTTGAGTGCGAACGGGAGGGATCCGGAAGAAAATCTGGGAGAAGATCAAATCTGGAACAAGAAATGAGGGTGATGGTGCTCACGGGATGCTCGGACACAATTGAACGCGAACGGGAGGGGTCCGGAGGCGATCAAAAATTGGATGCGGTTGAGCTGGGAGGTATGCTCTGTTTTGAATCAGGGGGAAAACGTGCGGATTTGAGCCGTGAGCTGGGATGCTGGGATACGATCGAGATGCGGGTTATTTGTGGAAGGAGATTTGAGAGGATAAGCTCGCTTCGGTTTGCTGGGAAGGAAAGGGATGATCTGCCGATTTGAATCGCGGAAGCGGGGGAGGGGAGGACGTGGTACAGGGGATTCTTATCCGTGGGAGATGAAAATGTTTAGATTCAGAATCAGATGGAAATAAATCTTTGGGAAGACGATGTTTGGCTTGCGGATGCTGGGAGGATTGCATTGCGGGAGGAGATCACGTTTGGAGCAAAGAATCTGGGAGGACGGGGTTGAATGGGAATGGGAGTGATCATGCGGCTTGTTCTGAAACAGGGAAGGAGAAGAGAATAAATAATGATGCGGGAGATAAGCGCGTGAGGGGTGATATGAGAATTATTTTATCTCTTTTTTTAGAAAGGTAGTTGGGGTCCACTCGTGTAGGTTGGGAGGGCTCTGTTCTGAATAAAGAAAGTTTGGATACGTGGAGAAAATGGGAGAGGCCTCTGTTTTGTTAAGTTGGGAAGCTTGGTGCACACGAAAAAGATGACGTGGACAAAGGGATGGGTAACTTCATGCAAATGGGGAAGAAAGCAATCCACACATGGAACTGATTCGGACTAATTCGTGAATGGGGTGACTCGACCTGCACACACATTAGACTAAATCAATATAGAAAATTAAACCAAACTTGAATTACCTCTAATAATTTATTAAAATGAAATGAGAGGGGAAACACATTTTCTTCTGTTAATATTTAAAATATGTGCATAACAATAATAATAAGTGCTATGTAAAATAGATAAATTTGTACATTATTTAGCACTTATCAATGTGCCACCACATAGGAAATCCCTTGAAGATACTTTGCAAACCTTCATGCAAGGGCAGACTCAAATAAATCAGAATACAATGCAATCACTCCAAGAACTTAAAAATTCTGTAGGTAGAATTGAGGCTCAACTTAATGTTAGGGAAAGAGGGACATTTCCAGCCCAACCTCAATCTAACCCAAAGGGTCAACATGAGGTCCATGAAGCAAGTTTTGCTAAATCCAGAAGGGCTCGTTGTATCCTGAAGTTTCCTATGATGCAAGATATAGTAGGACAACCAGGATCTTTATATTTAGGTGGGGTGTTGTGTTTGAGAATAGCACTCACCTGTTCAGTTAGAAAAGCTTTCTTTTGTACGTAAAGTTTTCGCTTTATGGTACAAAGATCTTTTAAAAATTTTGCATAAGATGGAATCTGCTTAATGGCATCTAATAGAGGAATGTTAATCTTTACTTGTTTAAATATTTCCAGAATTTCTTGATCAGGTACTCCTTTTTTAGCTGCAAGCAAGCGCTGAGGGAATGGAGCAACTATTTTATGATAAGGTATTGGTTCATCTTGTTCAGTATTATTTTCATCATTCTTTTCAATAGATTTTTTAGGTTTGTCATCTTTTGTTTGAATTTCTTTGTTAATTATTTTTCCACTCCGAAGGGTTGTGACAGACTTAACTTGCTCAAATTTAGGTTGGGATGAACTTGTCCAAATTGATAAATTCTATTTTCCAGTCGACTTCATAGTATTAGATACCCAGCCTGTCATGAATTGTACCACTCCAATACCTGTCATTCTAGGCCGCCCATTTCTAGCTACTTCCAATGCTTTGATTAACTGTTGAAATGGAATAATGAAAATGTCATTCGGGAATATGACTATAGATTTTAATATATTTAACATTTGTAAACAACCCGATAATGATAACGAAAATGATGAAATTCATGGAGTTAATCTAATCGACTCCATTGTAGAGGATGCTCTTGTCCCATCTCTTTCTTCTGATCCTTTAGAAACATGCCTAACTCATTTCGGAAATACAGATATCAACCAAAACTTTAGAGAAATCAGTGCTATATTAGATTCAGCTCCTTTGTTGGATACAGATAGGTGGAAATCTCGTTTTGAAGAATTGCCCACACACAACAATAGTCCTCTACCATCTAGTGTTCAAGCACCCAAACTTGAGCTAAAACCTTTGCCATCTGAGCTCAAGTACGCATACCTTGGTCAAGAAGAGACCTTTCCTGTGATCATATCATCCCAACTCGAACAAAATCAGGAATTAAAATTGTTAGAAATTCTCAAGGAACATAAGGGAGCAATAGGGTGGACAATTGCTGATATCAAGGGAATTAGTCCCTCAATTTGCACTCATAGAATCCACTTAGAAGCTGATGCCAAACCTTCTCGTCAACCTCAACGTCGATTAAACCCAAACATGAAGGATGTGGTTAGGACAGAAGTTCTGAAACTTCTGGATGCGGGTATGATATACCCAATTTCAGATAGTAAATGGGTAAGTCCAACCCAAGTGGTCCCGAAAAAATCTGGTGTTACTGTAGTCAAAAATGCCAACAATGAATTAGTTCCAACTAGGGTCCCCACTAGTTGGCGTGTATGCATTGACTATAGAAAACTTAATTCTGTCACTAGGAAGGATCATTTTCCTCTACCTTTTATTGATCAAATTTTAGAAAGGTTAGCAGGTCATAAATATTATTGCTTCCTAGATGGCTATTCAGGTTACAACCAAATTGCAATTGATCCTGAAGATCAGGAAAAGACCACTTTTACATGTCCTTTTGGTACATTTGCTTACCAGAGAATGCCTTTTGGATTATGTAATGCTCCTACAACCTTCTAAAGATGCATGCTCAGTATTTTCTCTGACATGGTTGAGCGTTTTTTGGAAGTCTTCATGGATGATTTTTCTGTTTTCGACTCCTCTTTTGAAAACTGTGTGAACCATTTAAAGCTAGTCTTAATTCGGTGTGAGGAGAAGAATCTAATCTTAAACTGGGAAAAGTGCCATTTCATGGTAACTAGGGGAATTGTTCTCGGGCATGTCATTTCATCTGAAGGAATTGAAGTAGACAAGGCTAAAATTGACTTAATTGCTAACTTACCCAACCCAAAAACTATCAAAGATATACGCTCATTTTTGGGTCATGCAGGATTTTATAGGAGATTCATTAAAGATTTTAGCTCAATATCTAAACCCTTATGTAATCTCCTTCAAAAGGAAACCCAATTTGTGTGGTCTGAAGAATGTCAAAAAGCTTTTGATAAACTCAAAAGCTTGCTGACCTCTGCTCCCATCATGCAACCACCTGACTGGTCACTTCCTTTTGAAATTATGTGTGATGCCAGTGAATATGCAGTTGGGGTAGTTCTAGGGCAAAGAAAAGAAAGAAAGCCTTATGTTATCTACTATGCAAGTAAGACTTTAAATAGTGCACAAAAGAATTACACCACTACGGAAAAGGAACTACTTGCTGTAGTATTTGCACTAGACAAATTTAGGTCTTACTTGATTGGATCCAAAATCATTATCTACACTGACCACGCTGCCCTTAAGTACCTTCTTTCAAAAAAGGATGCTAAGGCGCGTTTGCTTAGGTGGATCCTTCTGCTCCAAGAATTTTTTCTAGAAATAAGAGATAAAAAGGGGGTAGAAATGTAGTAGCTGATCACTTGTCCCGTCTGACTCTTTCAGATTCCTTAGACAATTCACCCATAAAAGACACTTTCCCTGATGAGCAACTGTTTGAGATCACATCTTCACCCTGGTTTGCAGACATTGCAAATTTTTTAGTCACAGGTGAACTACCAAGTCATTGGAATAAACAAGACAAAAGAAAATTTTTGACTGAAATAAAAAAATTTTTCTGGGATGATCCTTATCTTTTCAAATACTGCCCAGACCAAATTATTAGGAGATGTGTACCTAATGACGAAATTATTAGCGTCATCTCCTTTTGTCATTCTGAAGCTTGCGGTGGTCATTTCTCTGCTAAGAAAACGGCTGCAAAAATTTTACAGTGCGGTTTCTATTGGCCCACCTTGTTCAAAGATTTCCATAACTTTTGCAAAGCTTGCGAGCGTTGCCAAAAGTTAGGTGGGATAACTCGTAGGAATATGATGCCCCTCAACCCAATTTTAATTATCGAAATATTTGACTGTTGGGGAATAGATTTTATGGGTCCATTTCCTCCTTCATTCAGAAATTTGTACATCTTAGTAGCTGTAGATTATGTCTCCAAATGGATTGAGGCAATTCCTTGCAAACATAATGACCATAAAACTGTTTTAAAATTTTTAAAAGAAAACATTCTTTCCAGATTTGGAACGCCTCGAGCCATCATCAGTGATGGGGGTTCACACTTCTGTAATAAGCCTTTTGAGGCTTTTAATGCAAAAATATGGGATCACCCATAAAGTTGCCACCCCTTATCATCCACAAACAAGTGGACAAGTTGAAGTATCAAATCGATCAATTAAGAATATTCTGGAAAAAACGGTTAACCCAAATCGCAAAGACTGGTCTTTGCGTTTAACTGATGCACTTTGGGCTTATCGTACTGCTTTTAAAAGTCCGATTGGTATGTCTCCGTACCGTCTTATTTTGGCAAACCGTGTCACTTGCCTGTGGAATTGGAGCATAGGGCCTACTGGGCTATTAAGAGATTTAATTTTGATATGGATAAGGCTAGTTCACTACGCAAACTTCAACTTAATGAACTAGAAGAAATCAGGAATGAAGCATATGAGAATGCTCGAATTTATAAGAACAAAATGAAAGTCTTTCATGATAGAAATATTATAAGGAAAACATTTGAGCCTTCCCAGAAAGTTCTATTGTATAATTCAAGACTTCATTTATTTCCAGAAAAATTGAGATCTAGGTGGACCGGCCCGTTTATAGTTAAAACTGTTTATCCGTATGGAACCGTTGAGATAGAGAATCCAAACACCGGTAATATTTTTAAAGTAAATGGCCAACGTTTGAAGTTATTTTTAGACAACTTTATCCCAGAGGTTGAGTCGACTAATCTGGGAGATCCTGTTTATCAGGATTGATCTCTATATCTGCTAGAGATCCTCTATTTGTACATAATTTTTCTTTCTTTCATTTTCTATTGATATGACGATTGGTGAAAAACAACAGTGTGCAGTCATTTTATCAGGTAAATTCTAACATTCAGCCTTATTATCCTTCATACAATTATTAATGCCATATTTCATGCATTCATATTGCAACATTGGGGACAATGTTGAATTTAAGTTGGGGGGAGAGATTACTGTATATTTTTCTATATATCATACCAATTGTCATATCTTTGGAAAAATTAAAAATAGAAAATAATAATAATAAAAACAAAAAACAAAATATATATATATATATATAATAAAAATAAAAAATAAAAAAAAAA
>NW_024069139.1:0-66365 GCF_009389715.1 Phoenix dactylifera
CCAAAAGACAGAGAATCGGGAGTTCGGGCTCTGAGACTCGAGTCGACTCCAAGACAAGCTTCACGTCAAAAGACAGAAGACCAATTTACTGTCTCTGAGATTCGAGTCGACTCCCGGACAGCTCGAGTCGACTCCAAGACAAGCTTCACGTCAAAAGGCAGCAGACCAACTTTCGGAAACTGAGAGCCGAGTCGACTCCAAGGAAGTTCGAGTCGACTCCAAGACTGGATGAGCCAAAAGACAGAGAATCGGGAGTTCGGGCTCTGAGATTCGAGTCGACTCCCAGGACAGTCGAGTCGACTCGAGTGGACAAAATTCAAATTTGGATCCACGGACTTCAGAAGATGAGCCAACTCCAAAATTGCCAGGTCAGCGCCAGAAGTTGGCGAGTCGACTCCAGGACAAGACGAGTCGACTCCCAGTCAAGACGGCAACTTTAATTCAAACTTGGAACAGTTGCCGAGTCGACTCCGGAAAAGCTCGAGTCGACTCCTGCTACAGTCGAGTCGACTCCTGATCGCGCGAGTCGACTCCAACCCACCAACGGTCACATTGTCAGGCTGCGCAGAGTGTGCAGAACGGCCAGAAAAAGCAGAGTAACGGCTAGTTTCCATGGGGGTTGGCTTAAATAGCCACAGAGGACTGTAGCAAGGTAGAGAATAGACATTCCACTCCAAGCATTCAAGTCTTCAAGCTCTCCAAGTGCTCTTCAACGAGAAAAAGGGAAGATCTGCATTTACTGCTCCAACAACTTCTTCCCAACAATCAAAGCTACCTCCTCCTGCATTCAAGTCGACCACTCTTTCAAGAGGAGACCGGAGTTCCAGAAGCCACACCTCTTCATCAGCTTAAAAGCGTTTGAGGGCTTCTAACTCCTTTACGATTATATTGTTTTAATCTGCTTTTTGAGAAGCTATTTTCTGTTTTCTTCTATCTCTTGTATTTACTTAATTCAATCGGGGGATTGAATCAAGGGGATTAAGGTTGGTTGGTGAGCCAAGTAAAACCAACGTGTGTAAGGGTTTGATTGTGAGCCCGGGAAAACAATCGGGGTTGGTTCTAGTCGGTGAGCCTGGGAAAACCGACCGAGTTCGTTGTGAGCTCGTAAAACAACAAGTTTGGTTGTGAGCTTGTAAAACAACCGGCTGTAATCCAAGGGGGTTATAGTGAAATTCCCAAGTGAGACTTGGGGAATGGACGTAGGAGCAAGGGTTAGCTCCGAACCACTATAAAACTTTGTGTTTGTAGTGCATTGTCTCTCATCTTCTTCCCCGCTCATTACTCACAGCACTTAGCTTTAATTAAATAACTTGCTATAGTTTTTAATTAACCATCCACAAAGTTTTAATTAGTCAAATTAATTTAAAAACCCAATTCACCCCCCCTCTTGGGTTGTCTATCTGGGCAACAGAAAAATACTTAGCATAAAATACCCTCTTAAAATCTTCCCAGGTCATTCCGTCGATCTCATATGCTATCTTCATAGCAGTCCACCAATAATCAGCACTCCCCCTTAGCATAGAGGTAGCTAATTTGACTTTTACCTCCTCGAAAAGTTGGAGTAACTCATACATCTCCTCCATTTCCCAGATCCAGGTCTCAGCTGTCATGGGATTGAATCCACCATCAAACATTGGTGGATTCAGCCTACGGAACCTCTCGTAATAGGAATCCATCGGCTGTACAGGTTGGGCAGCCAACTGCATCTGCTGTTGTTGCTTAAGCAGTTGTGCCATTAACTGGTACACTCCTGCCAGGTCTGCCTGAGTTGCTATGGAGTGTGGAGTAGTTTGTGAAATTGATTGGCTATCAGGGTCCGGAGAAGGTGCCCTTATTTCTCTTTCATCCTCCATGTTGTTTACGGCTACCTAGCAGTCAATAATTTATGATGAGTTTACATAAATTATCTCTTAACATAGCAAAATAGCAAAAACCATCAGAGAGATCACATAGTCATATCATAATTAATCTGAGAATCTACAATATTCACCTTCTCTTATTAACACAAATCTTCATTATTGAAAAATCTAGTCTCCCATCACAGTCAATATTTTTGACCAATTTAAATTGACTCGATCCACTATACTTTCGCTGCACAACTCTGATCAATATTCTCCAAATTTATTAATTGACTTTCTATCAAAATACAAATCTTGATTGTAAACTGAATGATATAAAATTTTATCTCAAGTAGAGCCAAAAAAAGAACTCTTAAGTCTCATCCCCAAATATATCTTACTGAATTGTAAATGACTCATAAAATAACATACAAAAAAAAAAACCTATGCTCCATAGTATAATCCTATACTTAATCCTGACTCACCCTATTGCTCTGACAGGACTCTTTTTAACCTTTGCTCTGATACCACTTCTTGTCACGACCCCCGCCCCGCTTCCGGCGGGCCGCCGCGACGGTCCTAGGGTGCGGGTAGGCATAAGGCCACCAGCCACCACGTTGAACCCTACTACCTATCAATCATCAATAAATTCTGAAAAATTTTGGCATGATGCATGCACAAAATGATCACCTTTTCTATGGTGACCTGTCAGGATTATCTCAATACATACAACAACACTACCTGTCAGAGCAGCAATCACATAATCTGTCACATAATGAACCTAGATAATATATATCAATACATCATCATAGGCATATAACTCATCAGTATAAAAATCTGGTTCCCATTCCATCCATGGTCAAACCCATATCCACAACAGGATCTATGACTGTAACTATATACTAAATACAACAGAAGGTTTATAATACACCAAAAGGTATAAACATCTATCTACTGTATACTATGGAGCGGCACAGCTAGCTGGCAACCACTAATCTTGCTCCTCTCTATACAATACCTGCCCTGCAATCAAAAATACCAAATTGGAAAGTGAGTATATGAATACTCAGTGAGTGGAGTAGAGAGTACTATGCATATGAGACAGAATATAATCATGGCTCGAGATGAAATCTCAAGATCAATAACAAGATGAACATGAACTCAACATAGAGAATATGGAGTAAATCATCAATATCACCACAATCACAATCAACTCATCTGGAGCACATATGGAATAATCAAGTAATCATATATGCTACTCATGAATATACTCGACAGATTATAATGCTGGAACATACAAATCAGGTGTCAATATGTTGAAACATTGATAAATAGCTATCGAGAGGTGGGTCTTATGCCCCAGGCGAACCATAACAACTCCCTACAATCACATGCATATGCAGAATAAGACACCACACTGATCATGTAAATGCTGGCCAGTATCCAGAACAGAAATTTATAGAAAACCGTGAGACTCATCTCACATCTGAATACTAAATGGCACCTCGCGGAAATTCTACATCCGCAGAAAGCCATACTGCACCTCGCGGCATCTTACTATGCCTGGCAGCAAGCAGAATATAAGTCGTAGGACTTGCCGTTCCTACGCCTAGGGCCGTGTCCCCCCTAGGAAGGGACTGGGCTCCACCCACCCAGAAGGCTATTATGTGCACACAAGCCGATGTCTAACCCCATCAACTATAGGTGTCCTGTAGATACTGCCAAGCCATGCATAAATGCCATAATGCACCCTCCCAATACTCTACTAAAAAGGAGCATAATCAAGACTCCCACTCACTCGGCCACGACCCAATCATAACTAACATCAGGGTTGGGAGTGAGGAATCATGGAAGTGCAATGCAACTCAATATACCATGAGAAGGGTTCTACAAGTCTTTGAAATAGAGAAAATGAAATCAATTTACAAAAGAAGTCATTTCACAATTCGAAACCAATTTAATTACTCATCTACCCCTCGTAATTCCTCTCAATGTTTCCTCAAATGCATGTACAGAATAATCAAGCATGGAGAACAACACATAGAGGAATCTACCACAACAATTAATCAATAAGTTCAGGTGGAATCAAGTCACACTTGGCAACATTCATGAAAATGAATAAGGAATGTGCTCATGGTGCAAAGTACAAACTCCCACTCATCTATCGATCTGGCACGGCCTCGATATGCCTCCCAAACTTTATGGTAGGCAGTAGGAGGCTTCTTTTTCTTGCTTCCTAATTTCTTGTCCAACTGTGACATGCATTTACATTACATTTAGTCTTGTATTAAGGGCCATAATCTATGTGCCAAATCATAAATATAGGAAACTTTTATTGATTCAACTCCCCCCATTTCTAAATCCTTTCCTTTTTCTCTTTTTCCTATCAATTAATCTTCCCTTTATATGTATTATAATGCAATAGTATCCCACACACACCTTGTACCAATGCTATAGGGTCAAGGTGTGCGAAAGGATCAAATCTCTTCTAATCCAAAATTTTACTAAACTTTGGGTCGACCCCAACTTTGAGGGTGGACCCCTGCTTGGGTCGACCCCAGCTTACCCTGAGTCGACCCCAAGCACCGAGCCAAAAAAATTCCCATTCTCTGGGATTTCCTGAGAGAGTCAACCCTACCAGACTTGGGTCGACCCCACTCAGCCTTGAGTCGACTCTAGCTTACTTTAAGTTGACCCAACACCATTTTTTTTCCATCTTTCTTCATCCGGATGAACAGTAACCCGAGCTGACCTCTGGTTACTTCATCCCAAATTTGAACCTCATACCAAACTCCAATTTTCATGAAATTTATACCCAAAGTTCTACACTCATAGGGGTTTCCAAAATAATAAGATACATCATCATCGAAGGCTGATTGACCTCCGAAATAATTCACCGAAGTTAGGACTTCGACACAGTTTTTTCGCAGTCTCGAAAAAACTTTGTTGAAGTCCAACTCCCTCTTCTCTAAATTTTTTCTTTTTCTTTTCTATTAATTAAATCACCATTTATGTGCATTAGGGACTCCCTTTCATGAGTACAAGGTCCCTCTTAGCCTAATCTAGGCTTAATACCCTATTATGGCATGAAATCCCTTATTTTTCCCTCTCAGATGAACAGTAACCCGTACCGACAGCCGGTCACTTCATCCCGGGTTTGATCCACTTTTCAAACTCCAAATTTTATGAAATTTTTACCTAACATTCCACACTCATGAGGGATTCCAAAGAGGTAAACATGCATTACTATCGAAGGCCGTTTGACCTCCGAAATAATTTGCTGAAATCGGAACTTCGACACAGATTTTCCACAGTCTCGAAAGAACCTTGTCGAATTCCGATTTCCTCTCTTTTAACCACCTCTAAAACCCCTATCTAACCTCTTTACAGCCTCAATTCTATTAGGGAACTAGGTAGGATGGGTATTTATCTCTTTCTCTTCGGAGGATTGGGTCCTTGCACCGAGGGAAAAGAGACCGACACTTCTTCTTCTTTCTTCTTCTTCTCTTTTTTTTCTTTCCTTCCTTCACGCCTGAGACCTCCTCTCCCTTTCTGTCTCAAATCCCATATCTCAGCCAACCAAACCCCATTTAAGTCAAATCAAAATAACAAAATTTTCCATTTTGCCCTTGCCACTTCAACGGATCTACAATTATACCAATAACTTTTGATTTCTTTCCATTTTGCCCCTAATACTTCAACACATCTACTGTTATGCCATTAACTTTTGATTCCTTCCAATTTTACCCCTTATATCAATTTTTAAGGACTATTCTATCCTTCTTTATATAATTTTTTTTGGAGGGTTATTACAATGGAGGCGGAGGAGGGAGGAGCTAGGGTCGGCTAGGGCTTGATATCGATCGAGGATGGGGGAGAAGGGGGGTGGCCGCTGGGTTTTGTTTAGAATTAGGTGTTCGACGACGCGAATACGCATCGTCTTAGGTTGTATAATACAACGATGCTAATTAGCATCGTATTATGCCGATGCCTTTTAAAAACGTCGGGCTTTTTAGGCGCTACAAAGAAAACTGCCGACGCTTGTATAAAGCGTCGGCAAAAAGATGTCGGCGAAAACCAATTTTGCTGTAGTGATGGTGTTAACCTTCAACTAGGTCCCATATCGTCCATTCCCTTCCTTGCCTCATCCCGCTTCTACTCCACCTCTCGGGCATGCTACCGATGCTGGCGATGCTGCTTCTGAACAAGCACCGTATCGACAGTGCTCTAAAGGAAAAAGAAAAGTGTTTAGAAATGAAATGAGTCAACAAAAGATCCACAAAATACAAGATAATGCTCACCTCGGCAGCTACTTGGAAAGCACCATCAAAAAGGCTCCCCACATTCCCGTCCTCCAACTTCTTTTGATCAACGAGAAGAATAATCCCCTAATTATCTCCCGGGCCACCTTCAGGTTCATCAGAGATGAGGTAGAGGACTTCACAGTCCAACCAGGTTGGTGGACCTCCTTCTCAGGGATGAGGCTCAAAGTGAATCTTAGGTTCTTAGGTGTTAAGCATGCTGACTTTTTTTTTAATAAAACCATGGCTGAACCTGATCGGGTTGCCTACGTACTCTTTCACAAGGGGATCAAGCCATACGTAGTTCTTTTTAAGTTTCAAAAATGCAGCGGAAAAATCGAATCAAACAATTTAATTCGTGCATGCTTACAAGATCAAATCTAGAAATCAGCATTGTAAGAACACATAGGATTATGCCGGAATCGTTTAAACAATTATGCTAAAACTTTATGCATGATTAACTATCAGATCTGAAAGGTAAACACTCTATTTCAATTAATCTTCGAATATCCATCGAATGGATTCTGGAGATAACTCCGTGAGGAGCCCCAAAGGAGGGTAAAACCTCGGGAAATCGGTCCTACACCCTGCCTCCAAAATAAAAGATTAATATAGAATTAATACCTTTTATGATGGAAGAAACTTATGGATCTGATTCTTGACTTCGCAGCCACGCATACGAATGGCCTCTATGAGAAGTACATGCGAAGCCCTAGGTAGATCGTCTTCTGCGGGAGTGCTAACTCGAGCAGGAACGTTGCAATGGCTGAAGCTTTCTCCTTCTAAACACTCAACCTTTAATTGTTTTTCAAGAAGATGGAGGATGGATGTGAGGAAGAAGGAGAAGAAGGGATGGAGGCCCTCAAAAAAAATTTTCAGAATTTTTTGAAACTTCTAAATATTGTATATGTTGAACCCTAGGCATGGGGATCTTTTATAGCCAAAAGAATCCCCCACACCTCACACCTAATTTAGCCAATTAATTTGGCTGATAAAATCTCCAAAAATTTTTGGTGATTTGGCAGCTAAGAGGAGATAAACATATCCAAATTTTGTGCATTTTAGACCCCTAAAAGATAGGAAATCATGCATCCAAATTTCAGCCGCAAACCACCTATTTTATGCGCCATGCAATTCCTACAAATTAGAAAATTCATCTACATCTTTTTAGGAATATTTGAGGTGCCATTTTTGTAAAAAATATAGCCCCATGCATCCTCTCTTCTCACGCCAATTTTTGGCCAAAAATAAAGAGGATAGGCATAGTTAATATTAGGGATAAATCAAGGTGTCATTCTTCTCCAAGAAGATAAGGATGGGTTCCTAAAATTTAGGGATTCTTCTCCTTATCCAATTATGATTATTTAAACTCATAATCCTCATCAAATAAGGTCTTATAATTGATTTGAATCAATCCCAATCTAATTGGGTCAAGTTCCATCAATTAGGTCAAGCTCAATCTACTTGAGTTGAACCCAATCCAATTAGGTCAAACCCTGATGTAGCCCAAATTGAATCTTATTCAATTTGACTCAACCTAAGCCCAATTACTCAATCCAATTGAGTTCATTAGCAATCTAATTACTAATTAATTCTCTAATAATTCAATAATTATTTTAATGCAACTTTTGCTTAGGATAATTTGTCAATCGAATTGACCAAATTATCCCTGAATGATTCTTAATCATCAATCAGCCATTTGATCAACCTAGAAACTTCTATGCGTGTGACCCCATAGGTTCGAACCTAAGCCGGTAGCACAAGAACAACTTCTTGTACTAATCGAAATGACCATCTAGCAATGGTACCCGACGTCCGGATAGGTCGAATATATGCGAAGCAAATATTCTGGAACCCTGGACTATGGTTACTGTATAATTCAATCCCTTTGACTCCTAATGCCAGGATGACTTAGAGCTCACTGCCAAGGTTTTGCTAAATTAATCACAAGACATTATCTCCTATTTTTAGGAGGGGTCAATTCCATCTCGACTCACAACTGACTACGCAAGTACTTGACTGCACCCAATGACCTTTCGTCACTGAATTAGAAATTCAAGTAGTTCAGTACCAAAGTACAGTGAGTTGCTTGCTAGTCACAGGTTGCGGTCTCAGGTCAGAGGGCCAAACTTATACCCATATCCTCTCAGAACATCTCTTGACAGTAGAGCATTCCGAGAATGATCACGTTCAGTGAAATGTACTCCTACACTTCACCTGTGTGGCATACTAGTGTCTCCACACTCCTTGGTTAAGAGGACAACCAACGTATATGTCACACAACGACCTAATCTTGATAATGTTGTCATCCTAGTAACAACATATCATTTGGTCGCGACCTGGTTTAACGACTTGAAGATAAATCCTCCTTTATCATTAAATAAGTCCTAAGGACTTCATCATATAAGAGTTCATTTGAAGATGTACAATAAAATGATGAATAATGCCAAATAAATCTTTATTAATTTGTCAATTCATTTACAAAATTCAATCATCAATATGCTGATGATTGACACTTAGGATACAAATCCCAACAACTCCCACTTAGCCTAATGCCAATCGGCACAGTATCTAATACCCATCTTCGACTTGTATTTGTTGAACTGTTTGATGCCGATGATTTTGGTAAATGGGTCAGCCAGATTTTCTTTTGTATCAATTTTCTGTAGAATCTGCCACTATGTGCTGCTTGGAACTCTTCTAGCAGATAGCACCATCCTTAAGAGTAAAGATATAACTCGATACGTTCTTGCCATCATCTCGATCTGACTGAAAACTAAAATCTGTATAACCCTCAAGTTTCAAGTCAGAATCACCATAGACAAGCCACTAGTCCTTAGTATTTTCCAAATACTTAAGGATGATTTTTACAACCTTTCAGTGGTTGCTACCTGGATCAGACTGGTATCTACTCACTACTCCTAGTTAGTATGCCACGTTTGGTCTAGTATATGTCATGGCGTATATTATAGATCCCATTGCCGAAGCATATAGAATTCTATCCATACTCTCTCTTTCTTGAGGGGTTGTCGGACAATCCCTTTTAGAGAGGTTAATTCCATGGCCCATCGGAAGATAGTCTTTCTTGGAATTAATCATACTGAACCTCTTCAGTATAGTATCAATGTATGTGGATTGGGATAATCCAAGCAATCTTCTAGATTTGTCTATATAGATCTTCATCCCTAGGATGTAAGATGCTTCTCCCAAATCCTTCATTGCAAATTGAGATAATAGCCAAACCTTTATTCCTTGTAATGCAGGAATGTCATTCCTGATTAGAAGAATGTCATCCACATACAAAACAAGAAATATAATAACTGAACCATTTGCCTATTTATAAATGCAAGATTCCTCTTCATTCTTAATGAAGCCATACAATTTGATCACCTTGTCAAATCGTATGTTTCAACTCCGAGAAGCTTGCTTTAATCCATAAATGGATTTTTAAAACTTGCACACCTTAGACTCATTTGCAGATATAAAACCTTCAGGTTGCATCATATACACCTCCTCTTCTAAATCTCCATTTAGAAAAGTAGTCTTTACATCCATTTGCCAGATTTCATAATCTAAATGTGCTGCTATCGCAAGCACAATCCGAATGGACTTGAGCATTGCCATAGGAGAAAATGTCTCGTCTTAGTCAATACCATAATGTTGACGATATCCCTTGGCAACCAAACGGGCTTTATAGGTCTCAACCTGACCGTCTGCTCCTCGTTTCCTTTTGAAAATCCACTTACACCCTATGGATTTAATCCCTTCAGGTGGTCAACTAATGTCCATACATCATTGACCTTCCTGGATTCCATTTCGGACTGCATGGCTCCTAGCCATTTATCAGAGTCATACCTCTGCATTGCATCTATATATGTGATCGGATCCTCGTCATTTTTATCAAGCTCGACCGGATCCCCATCCCGGACCAAGAAACCGTAATATCTGTCTGGCTGACATGGTACTCTACCTGATCGCCTTAATGGTGTATCTAAGATGGGTTCTGAATCTGATCTAATCAAATCCGACTAACTGGTTCAATAGATGGTGTCGGATCTTCTACATATTGAACTTTCCTAAGCTCAGCGAGCTATTTGTTCCTTCACTAAGGAATTCCTTCTCGAAGAAAACAGCTCTATTGCTTACGAACAACTTTTGTTCTTCAACAAAGTAAAAGTAATATCCTTTAGTTTCTTTAGGATAACCAACAAAGAAACATTTGTCAGACTTGTGTTCAAGTTTGTCTGTCTTCAAACGTTTGACGTACGCCGGACACCTCCAAACTCTAAGGTGAGAGAGCATCGGCTTACGTCCAGTCCACATCTCATGTGGTATTTTATTTACCGACTTACTTGGAACCCTATTAAGAATGTAACAAACTGACTCAAGTGCATATCCCCAAAAAGATATGGGCAGACTTGCAAACCCCATCATAGATCGAACCATATCTAATAGGGTTCGATTTCTTCTTTCTGATACACCGTTATACTGTGGTGTACCAGAAGGAGTCCATTGGGAGAGAATCCCATTCTCTTCTAGATATGTCAAAAAACTCATTGGAAAGGTATTCGCCTCCTCGATCTGATCGAAGAGTTTTAATACTCTTTCCAGTTTGTTTTTCTACTTCATTATGATACAATTTGAACATTTCAAATGCTTTAGATTTATGTCTCATTAAATAGACATAACCATACCGGTCGTCTGTGAAAGTAAAGAAATATACATATCCACCTTTGGCATCGGTACTCATTGGCCTGCATACATCAGTATGTACAAGGATCAATAAATCATTGGTTCGTTCACCTTTGTCAGTAAAAGGTGACTTAGTCATTTTACCAAGAAGGCATGATTCACAGGTTGTTAATGATTCACAATCATTAACATTGAGAATTTTCTATTTACTTAATCTGTTCATCCTGTTCTTCTTAATATGACCTAGCTTATGATGTCGAAGGTAGATATCCGTGACATTATCTATTGTAGGGAGCTTATTGGATTTGTACATCATATGAACAGGCTGTGACAAAATGTAAATGCCATTACTCAGAATTCCATTATTATAGCAACACCATTCCAAATAACATTGCAATAATCCTTTTTTATTGATATTTCATAATTTTTGGCCAAAAGGCCTACAGAAATGACATTCAACAAAATACTTGGACAATAGTAACAATCACTAAGGATATTTACTTAAGAGCTGAATACAAGTTTAAGAATTCCTAAAGCTAGAACTGGAACAGCTCTTCCATCTCCAATATTCAGGAATCTTTCTCCTTCTTCAAACCTCTCACTGACTTGTAATCCCTGCAACGAATTGCAAATGTTAAAAGGACTACCGGTATCTAATACCCAAGTCGAATTATCACAAACAGAAAAATTGCAAGGTGTTATCATATAAGTACCTTGGTTGGCAACTGATTGCCCACTTTTCTTAGGCCTGTTTGGATCAAGGGATGCAGTGTAAAGAGGACAATTCCTCTTCCAATGTCCTAGCTTTTTGCAAAAGAAGCACTCCGCCTTACTCTGATCAGCCTTTTTCTTCTTTGTCTGACTAGGCCGAGCATGATGCACCTTTTTCTTTTCTTTTTTATTTTTCTTCTTCCCTTTCTTAAAAAGACGACCCTTGGAAGATCCTCCCACTAAGTTCACCATCTTCTTCAGAAGTTGGAGATCATTCTCAAATGTCTGTAGTAATCCCAACAATTGGTGATAATTTACTACAGGTTCCGTCATACGAAAATGAGTGAGAAAGGGACGGTATGATCCAGGTAATGAGTTTAGTATGGCATCCTTCCCCAATTGATCATGAAGGAGAAAGCCAAGAGTGCTTAGGTGCTCGATCAACTCAATCATGTACGGTACATGATCAGTTACCGAGGTCCCATCTTTCATTCGAGCGCTGAAGATGGCACAACTGGTTTTGTGCCTCTCAACGTCGTCGAGAACACCGAATGATTCATTCAACACTTGAATGATGTCTTCCGGTTGCGCATTCTCAAAATGCCTACTAAACTCATCATTCATTGTAGCAAGCATAATGCAACGGACTGTGATACAATCACTGAGCCACTTCTGATAAGTGTTTTTGACTATACCCCGCGCATTAGCAGCGAGCTGCTCAGGTGCCGGATCCGTTATCACATAAAGGATCCGTTCATGCTCTAGCATAATTTTTAGTTTTCTATACCAATTATTGAAGTTGGGACCAGTCAACTTGTCATTATCCAATAATGAGCGAAGTGACAAACTTATGGCCATTTCTGTATAAAAAAAAATTTGGCTATTAGTATATAAATTGACTAAACATAGTAGACTTGGACTTTAGTCTAAAGATACTCCCACTATTTTATACAAATTGGTAGCCTCTACCTCCAATTCAAAAAATTACTCTTAATTCTTTAGTGGGCACTAGAACCCAATAGATCACATATAGGTCCGAGTGTGGCTCGGCTAACCCATATGTACCTATTGGTAGGTTCTTAACCAATTGCTTCACCAAGCAACTTCTAGTGATGATTTTGCCCTAAGTTCTTCGGCAAGCTTGTGGCGCCTCCACCGAATACCCTAGTTAGGTCCAACCATTAAATAATAGGGTTCAGTCTAATCGACTAATAGACGACCAAGTCCGAGTGTGGCTCGGCTCACCTGACCGCCTATTGAAGGTACACTTAACTCATCATATATTGAATAACAATTCCAATGCTTGATAAGTATCAGGCGTGCCGCGCCTCCAATAATTATCAAAACATTAGACCCATTATCATCCAACTTAATGGGAGGCTATGACCTTGTTATCCCCATAACCATTTCATTTTAAGAACCTAATAATTTTAGAGGATTTCATAATTAGGATAGATGAGAAGATCTGGTTAGTCTAATTTCTTCCACTGACTTCACCAAATTAGATTAAACTCAAACCGGTTAAGAAGGCACCTAAATCAATCAAACTGATTTTTCTTATAGGCATGGGCTAACTCAAATAATTACATGATCCAATCAAAATGTGATTGACCATGTCGGCCAGGTAAGTAAGATCGGTGGAAGGGATATGTCATTAACTTGATAAAAACGAATCAGTGCGAGTAGCTCCCAATTAAAAACCACCGATCGAGTCTGGCAAACTTACCTTAGACACTGGCTGGTTAATCAATTTCGATTTGATCACGCAAATGACTCGGGCTCTACCTCTGAGCCTAAATCAAGTTTCATCTTGATTTAATCAAAGACATAGAATTGATCAATCTACAACTATTGTATTTAACCTAGAGTTTTCTTGACCTAATCTAGTTACTACTTAATTAGATTTGATCAACTCTAATTAGACCATGTTTGATTCTAACCCTAGGTCTAACCCAATCCTAAGAATTTGATTTGAGCTAACCCAAATGCCCCAAAAATTATGCAATGTCAATTAATTGAGTTACAATTCTATTTCATAACACTTAATTCTCAATTAAGTTTAGACTTATGAAAGTTTTGATCATTGTATATTTCTTTTTAATTACATATTAATTACAATCTTTCAGTTCTTAAAACTCATTTTCAGATGTGAGTATTTGTAATTAATTATATGTAATCAGATTTAATTCATGTTTAAGTCATTATGTTTTATGTTGATGCATCACATATACATAACTACATGAATTAATTCAAACAACATACGTCTTATGTAATTTTATTTTTTTAGATCTAATTTGTTTTTTAAAATTAGAAATCAATTGTATCATTAATTTAATTTATATCTAATCTAAATAATATTATGATTTCATATTTGTTTATGTTACAAATCTTAACACAAACATGCATCATATGCATTCAAAATTTCAGATCTAATTAATCATGCATAATTAGCTATTAAATCAATCATAAAAAATACTTTAGATCTAATCTAAGCATGTTCATGATTTCAGATTTAATTGCAAGAATTAAAACATAAAAATTTAAGCACGAACCTGGCTCTGATACCACTGAAAGTGAATCGTAGGTTCTTCGGTGCTAAGCATGCTGAATTTTCTTTTTTTTTTAACCATGGCTGAACCTGATCAGGATGCTTACGTACACCTTCACAAGGAGGATCAAGCCATACATAGTTTTTTTTAAGTTTCAAAAATGCAGCGAAAAAATCGAATCAAACAATTTAATTCATGCATGCTTACAAAATCAAATGTAGAAATCAGCATTGTAAGAACACATAGGATTATGCTGGAATCGTTTAAATAATTATGCTAAAACTTTATGCATGATTAACTATTAGATCTGAAAAGAAAACACTCTATTCTGATTAATCTCCGAATATCCATCGAATGGATTCTGAAGATAACTTTGTGAGGAGCCCTAAAGGAGGATAAAACCTCGGAAAATCGGACCTAAATCCTGTCTCCAAAATAAAAGATTAATATAGAATTAATACCTTTTATGATGAAAGAAACTTGTGGATCTGATCCTTGACTTCGCAGCCATGCACACGAATGGCCTCTATGAGAAGTACACGTGAAGCCCTAGGTAGATCGTCTTCGTGGGAGTGTTAGCTCCGCAAGAACGTTGCAATGGTTGAAGCTTTCTCCTTCTAAATACTCAACCTTTGATTGTTCTTCAAGAAGATGGAGGATGGACGTGAGGAAGAAGGAGAAGAAGGGATGGAGGCCCTTCATAAATTTTTTCAAAATTTTTTGAAACCTCTAAATATTGTATATGTTGAACCCTAGGCATGGGGGTCTTTTATAGCCAAAAGAATCCCCCACGCCTCACACCTAATTTAGCCAATTAATTTGGCTGATAAAATCCCCAAAAAAATTTGGTGATTTGGTAGCTAAGAGGAGATAAACATATCCAAATTTTGTGCATTTTGGATTCCTAAAAAATAGGAATTCATGCATCCAAAGTTCAGCCGCAGACCACCCTATTTCGTGCGCCATGCAATCCCTACAAATTAAGAAATTCATCTACATCTTTTTAGGAAGATTTGAGGTGCCATTTTTATAGAAAATATAGCCCCACGCCTCCTCTCTTCTCATGCCAATTTTTGACCAAAAATAAAGAGGATAGGCATGGTTAATATTGGGGATAAATCAAGGTATCATTCTTCTCCAAGAGATAAGGATGGGTTTCTAAAATTTAGGAATTCTTCTTCTTATCCAATTATGATTATTTGGACTCATAATCCTTATCAAATAATGTCTTCTAATTGATTTGGATCAAGCCCAATCTAATTGGGTCAAGTTCCATCAATTGGGTCAGGCTCAATCTACTTGTGTTGAACCCAATCCAATTAGGTCAAATCCTGATGCAGCCCAAATTGAATCATATTCAATTTGGCTCAACCTAAGACCAATTACTAAATCAAATTAAGTTTATTAGCAATCTAATTACTAATTAATCCTCCAATAATTTAATAATTATTTTAATGCAACTTTTGCTTAGGATAATTTGTCAATCGAATTGACCAAATTACCCCTAAATGATTCTTAATCATCAATCAGCCATTTGATCAACCTAGAAACTTCATGCGTGTGACCCCATAGGTTCGAACCTAAGCCGGTAGCACAAGAACAACTTCTTGTACTAATTGAAATGACCATCTAGTAATGGTACCCGACGTCCGGATAGGCCGAATAATTGCAAAGCAACATTTAAGAACCCTTGGACTATGGTTACCGTATAATTCATCCCTTTGACTCCTAATGCCAGGATGACTTAGAGCTTACTGTCAACCCTATAATTAATACATTCATTATATGATTAAGTTTAGATATCTCGCGACTCCTCACTGGGATTACTCTGGCCGAGGTTTTGCTAAATTAATCACAAGACATTATCTCCTGTTTCTAGGAGGGGTCAATTCCATCTCGACTCACAACTGACACGCAAGTACTTGACTACACCCAGTGACCAACCGTCACTGAATTAGAAATTCAGGTAGTCCGGTACCAAAGTACAATGAGTTGCTTGCTAGTCATAGGTTGCGGTCTCAGGTCAGAGGGCCAAACTTATACTGATATCCACTCGGAACATCTCTTAACAGTAGAGCATTCCGAAAATGGTCATATTCAGTGAAATGTACTCCTACACTTCATCTGTGTGGCATACCAGTGTTTCCATACTCCTTAGTTAAGAGGACAATCAACATATATGTCACAGAACGACCTAATCTCGATAATGCTGTCGTCCTAGTAACAACATATCATTTGGTCGCGAACTGGTTTAAGGACTCGAAGATAAATCCTCCTTTATCATTAAATAAGTCCTAAGGACTTCATCATATAAGAGTTCATTTGAAGATGTACAATGAAATGATGAATAATGCCAAATAAAACTTTATTAATTTGTCAATTCATTTATAAAATTCAATCATCAATATGCTGATGATTGACACTTAGGATACAAATTCCAACAGAGGTGAGGGAAGGCTTCGATTTCTCAAAAGGGATGGACTGAGGCCCTGTTTGGGGGAGCTGTTTGCAGTAGAGCTGTTGGAAGTAGAGCTGTCTGAAGTAGAGCTGTTATAAAAAACTGTTTGCTGTTTGGTAACTACATTCGTAAAGTGTTGTGGTATTTTGTTTTGTGTTTGGTAAACAAACTGAGAAAGTACTTTTATATGACAAATTACCATAAAGGACATTGCATAGTATTATACAACAGAACATAATAAAACATAACATAAATTAATACATAAATATACGATATAGTATAATATTATTATAATATAAAATAATATTATGTTAATATAGCATAATAGTAATATAATTATTAGAGTAAATTAATATTTGGTAATATAACATAATATTAAATTATTTAACATAACATATTAATGTATTATGATATAATGTAATATATATTATATTTATAGTATAATACAATAATAAAAGTATAAAATATTATAATTATTAGTATAAATTAATTTCTCATAATATAATATAATATTAAATTATTTAAAATAACATATTAATGTATTATAATGTAATGTAATATAATATAATATTTATAGTATCATACAATAATAAAGGTATAAAATATTATAATTATTATTATAAATTAATTTTTCATAATATAACATAATATTAAATTATTTAAAATAACATATTAATGTATTATAATGTAATGTAATATAATATAATATTTATAGTATAATACAATAATAAAGGTATAAAATATTATAATTATTAGTATAAATTAATTTTTCATAATATAACATAATATTAAATTATTTAACATAACATATTAATGTATTATGATATAATATAATATGATATTATATTTATAGTATAATACAAAAATAAAGGTATAAAATATTATAATTATTAATATAAATTAATTTTCCATAATATAACTTAATATTAAATTATTTAACATAACATATTAATGTATTATTATATAATATAATATGATATTATATTTATAGTATAATACAAAAATAAAGGTATAAAATATTATAATTATTAGTATAAAATAATTTCCCATAATAATTTCCCATAATTTTCCATAAAATATTTTTCCGCGGTCCAGGGGTTCTTCTTCGTGGTCCACGCTCGAGGAGGACCTCAGCGTGGGCCGCGAGGTTGATGATAAAAAAAAACAATAGATTGATTTGGGAAGGTATGGAGAAGGATTAAAAATTTTTTCTTCTAAAATGTGGTTCAAGAGATGCATACAAAAATTGAAAAAAAAAATACCTTTTCTTACGGAAGGGAGTCTGACGGCTAGGGTTCTTGGCTCCAGCAGATTTTTAGGTTTATAAAGGGACAAACTATGTAATTATGTTATTTTAATATGGGCATTTTTGTCAAAAATACAGCTTTCCGAAAAAGCTGAAACAGCTTCCTCCCAAAAGCTCCAAATTGGAGCTTCCTCCCAAAAACTGTTTTCAGCTTTCCGCAAAAGCTGAAACAGCTTTTTGAAAAATTTATCAAATACAGTTTTTCATCTAAAAGTACTTTTGGAGGGCCAGAAAGTGCTTTCTGGCCCTCCAAAAGCTCCCCCAAATAGGGCCTGAGTAGCTGGCAAAATCTCCACTTCAATATCTGTTCAAGGGGCTCCAAATAAAGCCCAACAGGCCTGAGGGGCTAAGGTAGTTGCGGTCACACTCCGATCTGGTTAAGAAGGTGAGGCCTCGTACAGCCTCTTAGGGAATGAAATGACAAGACATCCTCCATCACCACCTTGCGCTTGGTGACGGTTACATTCCTCATCAAAAACTTGTCCACCATGTCTGTAGAAACAAAAATGAAGTAAAAACAGTTAGTAACAATTCGAAGAATCAAAAAATAAAGAAATTCTTACCCTAAGGCTGAGTAAGGCTCAATCCGCCATTGACCAATGTTTGCTTGGCCAACAACTCCTGAATTGGAGGACCTTTGATGTTGCACAAGGACTACAAGATCTACTACTCGACATTAGAGATGATAAAAACTTGGTTCAAAGTTTTATTGGGGATTCCCCAAAAGGTGTTGAACCCCCAAGGTTGCTCAGACAATACAAAAAAAAGTGGCCCTTCCAACCATGCATTAAATAAAGACTGCCTTGGATCAGCCGGAAGCCCTTCCGAGTTGAGATGAACCACAAGTCTCGCTCGGTAGAGAATTCCTTGAGTGTGTAACATGCTCGGAACAACTCAATAGTGGGTTATATACTATATAAAGAAAGAAGAGACAAAAAATCAATGATAATTTGCCACGCGTTTGGAACCAACTGGGCAGCTACTACTTGGAGACTATCGAGAAGAAGGACAACAAAATCAGGAAGAGGAAGCCTTAACCCAGTCTTTAAAGTCTCCTCATAAAGACTAAATTGGGCAACATAATAGGCATTAGCCCTCTCCTCACCTACAGATAGCCTGAATTAGAAGTTGACCGAAACATAATAATCTTTCGAGAATCGATCTAAATCATCCAAGATGCATTCCTTAGTGTTGGGACTGAAGGTCTCCGGTCCAATGCCACCAGAGCCGACTGTATGCTGGATGAAGCTATTAGAGTCAACTAATTGGTAGGGGGTTCACTCTTAAATGAAGCAGCCATGACAGCCAAAGGAGATGGAGAAGAAAGAAAAGAGAAGGATCCAACTTACAAAGGTTTGCCAAAAAAAGAGACTGATGGAAGGATGTCGAAGAAAGGAAGAAGAAAAGAAGTAGAAGCTTCCACCAAAATAAGAACCTAAAGAGATGGAAAAGCACTCGCTAAGGGGAGAGAACCGCTTCAAGCTTTCGCCCCTTATATAGAGCCTTGAACGTTGCTGATCTCATCACCCATCCAATCATCCATCCATCGACTGACACGTGTAAGCTCAACATTCATGAGTCGTTGTCTCTGATGGATCGATTCTCAAAAATGCGAAAAGGAATGACTATAGTAGAAAAAATCCCACCCATATGCACGAGCTTCAAAAATGGATGTGACTTAGTAGAAATTATGCCATTCATTAAATGCAATTTTTAGAAGCATCCAAGGCAGATGTGTAGCTTGAATTCAAGTTGGTTGGCTTACTCGATGAATGATTTGACTACTTTCTTTGCCCAAGTTGAGTAAGTACAGCTCAAGCTCGAAAGTGAGGGGCAAATGATATGGCTCGGATTTCCTATCCCTAAAATCTCACCTAATAGCTCCACCTTCCAACTAGACAAATATCTAGAAAAATCAACAGGTAATCAAATCTCCGAACAATTAGTGTGATAGATTACAACTCGGCGCAATCTCAACATACCTGAAAAGAAATATCGCAAGAAGCCAGATCAACAAATAAGGAAAGTGCCCGCTCATGGTGCACTTAAAAAGAAATATCCTAATTGCCTTGATCAACGGATATGGAAAGAGCTCAACTGCTCATCCGCAAATTATGGATCCTAACTATGTAGATTTGCACCCTCTTCTCTATAAGTACCGGATATGAGGACTCTCCAAGTATGGAGAGAAATCCGAATACTCTTATACTTCTATCTTTCTTTGTTTTCTCTTAAAATTCTGTCTAACTTAAGCATCAGAGGGTCCCTAGCTGGACATGTTTTAACGAATTTTTGATCATTTTTTGTAGTTGTAAATCAGCTCCAGCACCATGCTACGCTCCTACAATCTAACCAGGCAGAGCAGCTCACTCATCAGCTCATCCACCGATCATATCGGGCTTTGAGCGGCAACACTAAGCACTTAGTTTGGCATATTTGTTTTAGCATACTGGTACCATTAATGTTTAGATTCATCGATTCTAGTCAACCTATTTATGCATGCAACAACTTATGGATGGTGTATTGATAGCTTGGAGTTTTACTATCATGTTAGAGTCTGGCATTTTGGTGTTCAAGTACCCAACTCCAAATTATAGAAGAGGTTGAGTTAATAGCTCTAAATCAAGATGTAGAGGACCCATGTAGAAACGTTCAATGATTTTCATTTGATCCGGCATCTTTTGTGTATGATATACTTGTGATTTTTCATGTAGACAAATTTTTAATGACCGCTCTATAAACCTGTCATAAAGGTATATACCTACAATGATCATTTTAAAAAATGTCACTAAAGACCTAAGTTTTAGTGATGAATTATGAAAGTATCATTAGTAAATTGATGAAAATAAATTTTGGTGCCAAAATTATTCTCACACCCTAAAACAGTTCTATTTAGCGATGACTTTTTTGCAACAAAATAAAAAATAATTATAAAAGATCTACATTTCATGATGACATCTCATTTCATCATTAAAGATATTGACAAAAATGGTTTGTTGTAACCACTTCTTATTTTTATTACTAAATATTGGTATTTAGTGACTAGATTTGTATTTCATTATTAAAAGTTTATCACTAAAAACTTGAATTCTTATAATAAGCTCCACTTTCCCTCAATTTCTCTATTTTATCACTCCTTTGGTTGCCCTCCTCTATTATTGTTACAAATCTACTCTGGTGCCTCTCTCTCTCTCACTCTCTCTTTCTCCTCCTTGGTTTACTTAGACTCTCCCACTGCTCCATCTTTATCTTTATCCTCATCCTTTAGATCTCACTTTCTTGATAGGTTGCAATTGGTCTTCTTCTACCAAATAAGGCAGGAGATAAAATTTCTTTTGAAACTCAACATCATATAAACCAATATATCCATGCATAAGGTATATATCAATCATGATAGTAAAGACCAATATTTGACATGTAAGTAATTTTATATCTTTAGGTGCCTCGTACCAATATGAACCAAGATTTTAGGCAGGATAAAAAAACTTGCACGAGGCTTGAAAATTTGCTATAGCAATTGGTGATGATCTAAAAAGGGCAAAATGGGTATCCCTATTTGGAGGACATGATAATTCTCATTATTTGTTGATACTCTAGCTAGCAAATTTCAATGAGTTAAATACTTGATGAGTGTTCAACTTTTTTTTTTATGCTTTCATAATTTCACCTTTGCAAACTACGTAAAACTTCTTGGATGAAATTTTGATGTTACAAAGATAAATCTATTATCAAAGGTGAGAAAAGAAGGTGGGATCTCACTCGCTTTTTGACCTACTCACCTGGTAGGTTAGGCCAAGTTTGGGCCGGCTCAACCTCAAGTATGACCAAAATTGGCCAAGCCTGAGTTTGACTTAGCCTAGCCTTCGAGCCTATTTCTTAGGCTTAAGCACAGTACTTAGTCAAGCTTCATGCTTTAGGCCAAACCACAGGCTTCTTGATTGCCCACTTCTCCCTGACCCGATCCAAGTTTTGGTGTCGAACACAGAACACGACATCAAAGAGTTTGAAAGAGGATGGAAGAGGACCTCAAACACAATCTAATGGCGAGTAGCATCGATGAGGGCGACGAGCAGGTTGGCATTGTTGTGGTGAGGGTGGAAGCTCTTTTGAAGGGTGCGGAGTCAGTCAGCCACGGCAATAGGTGGAGGGCATGGAGCTGGAGGGGAGGGGAGGAGGGGATGGAGAGATAGGGGCAAGGTGTGGCGGCAACGGCGAAGACTAGGGGTGTCACCAATAGGCAGATCCTTCTATAAATCGTTGCCGTGGGTTTGGGAATCCATTGTTGATTGTGAGAAAGAGGCTTTGACCGTGAATGAGGGTTTTTTTGGTTGGGGGTTTGGACTTTGGAGAGATGGTGGGGGCCAAGAGGGGAGGAGAAGAGATGGGGGAGGGGTTTGGGGGGGGGGTCGAGGGGTGGTGGGGGATCACTTAATATGATGCATGATTCTCGTCTTCAATTAAAAAGACATCAAGAGAGTCATAGGATGCATGATTCTCATCTTCAAAGTACCCTTAATATACAAGGGGGATCACTTTTAGGTAATTTTGCATATAATCATGAAAATCAAAGAAAATCACTTGTAAAATGGATAGTTAAGGATGAATTACCTTTTAGTTTATGTGAATCTTTTAATTTTGAAGAATATGTTCAATTAAACCTACAACCTGCTTACAAAAGAACTAGTAGGCGTACATTTAGAAGAGTAGCTATGATTAATTTTTTAGCAAGGAGATAAAGTTTAATTGAAACACTCTCTACTTTAAATATAAAAGTTTCATTAACTTGTTAGATGTATGCCCTAGAAGCCAATCTGGCTGACACATTGTTAATTCTAGGGACATAATTTTGTACTTGACTATTTATTATTGAATAAATGAAAGGCATCTTTTTCATTCATATTGTTATTGTGTCTATGAATCGTCCAAGGAATTAATAAGATGATGATGCATATTCTCAAGAGTTGAGAATTTGAGCCATGTATCATTAGTGATTAATTTCTAAACACTCCTGATCGATGGATCATCACGAGGACGGTGATCGATCCGACGAGATCAGTGCACACATTACTTTTCCTATGGATGGACGAGACTCGAATCCACGGTGTAGAGACACTGAAGTAATAGTGCAGGTGCTTGTTAGAGAACAAGGGTACTGAGCGTGATCAAGACAAGAAGTCATTTGGATGTCTATCCACTCGTCAGTAACTTGCTTGATCTTGCAGTAGTGTGACTGGTCCTTTGACCTGCGATACTTCGGCTACTCACAGTGAGGTTATTGTAGTCTGACTGTACAAATACATGGTCTCTAGCTATATGGGTCCATGCAGTGTAGATTGGCTGCAGTAGGTTCACTGTAGGAGTAGGGTATGCATCTACAAGGAATCTATCGACCTTAATAGATAAGAAGAGATCCTATGTGATTTATAAGACTGAGTTCGTAAGACCTCGGCCGGGGCAGATTACATAGTGGAGAAAAAGTTCTCCGCTCTCGAACTTAAGTCGAATAAATCTTAACATATGACAGACGAAGGGGTTTGACGTGTTATTCATGACCTCCGTCCTGTAGGGATCCACGATAGAAGGACTGTAACACATGATAACTGCACCTAGAGATTCATCATTCTATTCTACTGGGTAGCCACTACATGCTGCTAGGTATCACTAGTGGATGGTGGGACTCATAGGGATTATCTCGATGATCGATAAATCCTAATAAGTAGAGTTGGAATCGTTCCAATCCATTGAAAGGAGTTTTCAATGATATTGTGATAGAGATCACAATATATCTCACTACCAGTCAGAGTAGAACCTATGGGGTCACACACACTAGAGGCATTGACCGATCCGATGGTTGAATCGTGACTAGAAATCACAAGTAATCAATTCGATTGATAATAAGTTGAAGAAGGAACAAAGGGAATTAAATAATTGGACTTAAAACAAGAATCCTACTTGGAGTAGGATTCCTAGAGTCCTAATTGAATTAGGACTAGGATTCCTACTTGGACTAGGATTCCTACTTGGACTGAAAATCCTATTTGGAGTAGGACTAGGATTTTTACTTGGAGTAGGATTCCTATAATCCTAATTAGATTAGGAGTTTTTGTGGAGTGATTGATTAAAACCCTATTTGATTTTGATGAGTTCAAAGCATTTGAGTATATCTCTTGTTTACTAATGAATTCAATTAAGTGTTTCAGTGAAAATCTTGTCTAAGTATCTCTAGACTTGGTTCAAAACATTTTGGATAAGTTAAGAGTCAGTATGAACCAAAGTCTGAGACTCGAGTCGACTCCAGTATATTACGAGTCGACTCCAAGCGTATCAGGATCACTGGCACGGGCTCGAGTCGACTCCGGATCAGTACGAGTCGACTCCGACTGAGAACAGACAGACGAACAGAAAGCATCAACTCAAAACCTGTCAGCGAGTCGACTCCTGAAGTGCGCGAGTCGACTCCGATGTTCACCGAGTCGACTCCAGGGTAGTATGATTCGACTCCAAGGAGTTACAGGCAGAAAAGTCAGAGAGCGGTTTTCGGGTCTGAGATTCGAGTCAACTCCAGTGGAACGCGAGTCGACTCCGATGGTTGGCAAGGCGACTCCAAAGAAAGTGAGAGTCGACTCTCAGAGGAACACAAGGAAAAAGTAAGAGAGCGTTTTTCGGACTCTGAGATTCGAGTCGACTCCCGCAATACGCGAGTCGACTCCGAGACACCGCGACCCCAAAGAAGACAGAAGACCAATCTGCTGTGTCTGAGAGCCGAGTCGACTCCAAGAAAGCTCGAGTCGACTCCAAGGCAGCGGTACACCAAAAGGGCAGAAGACTAAGTTTCGGAAACTGAGAGCCGAGTCGACTCCGGGGAAGTTCGAGTCGACTCCAAGACTGGACGAGCCAAAAGACAGAAGATCGGGAGTTCGGGCTCTGAGCGGCGAGTCGACTCCCAGGATTGTCGAGTCGACTCGAGTGGACCAAATTCAAAAATAGATCCACGGACTTTATGGGATGAGCCGACTCCGAAAAAGCCAGGTCAGCTCCAGAAGTTGGCGAGTCGACTCCGGGTCAAGTCGAGTCGACTCCCAGTCGAAGAGGCGACTTTAATTCAAATCCGAAACAGTTGCCGGTCGACTCCAGAAAAGCATGAGTCGACTCCCACTACAGCCGAGTCGACTCCTGATCGCGCGAGTCGACTCCAACCCACCAACGGACATATTGTCAGGCTGTGCAGAGTGTGTAGAACGGAAAGAAAAAGGTCTCTAACGGCTAGTTTCCGTGGGGGTTGGTTTAAATAGCCACAGAGGACTGTAGCAAGGCAGAGTACAACCATTCCACTCAAAGAAATCAAGCTTTCAATCTCTGCAACCTGTTCTTCAATGAAAAAGAGGGAAGAGCGGCATTAACTGCATCCACCTACTTCTTCCCAACATTGAAAGAGCCTCCTCCTGCATTCAAGTCGACCACACATTCAAGAGGAGACCCGAAGTTCGAGAAGCCCTACTCAACTCCAACTCAAACGTGTTTGAGGGCTTCTAACTTCTCTTCATTTTACATTGTTATTTATCTGCTTTTTGAGAAGCTGTATTTTCTGTTTGTCCCTTTCATTTACAACTTGTCTTTGCTTGGTTCAATCGGGGGATTGAATCAAGGGTGTAGTGGTTTGTTGGTGAGCCGTGTGTAAAACCAACATGTAAGGGTTTGATTGTGATCCCGGGAAAACAATCGGAGCGGTTCTAGTCGGTGAGCCAGGAAAAACCGACCGAGTTCGTTGTGAGCTCGTAAAACAACAAGTTTGGTTGTGAGCTTATAAAACAACCGGCTGTAATCCTAGGGGTTATAGTGAATTCCCAAGTGAGACTTGGGGAGTGGACGTAGGAGCAAGGGTTAGCTCCGAACCACTATAAAAGCCTTGTGTTTGTGATTGTTTGTCTCTTTCTTTACTCTCATTTCATTCACAGCACATAGCAATTAATTAATCATCTTGGTAAAGCATTAATTAGTCATCCACAACATTTTAAATAGCTAAATTAATTTAAAACCCAATTCACCCCCCCTCTTGGGTTGTCTATCTGGGCAACAAGTGGTATCAGAGCCTAAACTCTTCCACCCAAGAGTAAAAGATCGAAATGACAACCCCATTTGGATCTTCCCACATTGAGGGTCAGTCCACCCAAAGACCCCCATTCTTTAATGGATCCGACTACTCATATTGGAAGGCTAGGATGAGAATATTCATCCAAGCCCAAGACTATGAGATGTGGACCATTGTAGTAAATGGGCCATACATCCCATCCATATATGTAGAGGGTGTCACGGTACCCAAACTAGAAAAGGATTGGGATGAACATGACATGAGAAAGGCACAACTAAATTCTAAAACTATGAATGTGCTTTACTGTGCCTTGGATAGGAATGAATTCAATAGGGTCTCGACTTGCAACTCTGCAAAAGAGATTTGGGATAGACTTGAAGTGACCCATGAGGGCACGAATCAAGTTAAAGAATCCAAAATAAATATATTGGTTCATAAGTATGAACTATTTAAAATAGATTCTAATGAAACAATCACTTGCATGTTCACTAGATTCACTGACATTGTCAATGGCCTAAAAAGCCTTGGCAAAAACTCTACTAACAGTGAGCTTGTCAGGAAAATTCTTCGCTGTCTACCAAGGTCATGGGAAGCCAAGGTGACGGCAATCCAAGAAGCTAAGGACTTGAACAAGCTTCCACTTGAAGAGCTCCTTGGATCCCTAATGACTCACGAGCTCACAATGAAGCAGCACAGCGAAGAAGAGTCCTCCCATAAGAAAAAGGTAATAGCTCTTAAATCTACATCATCTAATAAAGACTTGTCTTGCAGCAGCAGCAGTGAAGAAGAAGAGCTTGAGGGAGATGATGGTGAGGCTCTTCTTGTGCGCAAATTCAGAAAATTCATCAACCACAAGAAGTCCTATCATCAAAGGAGAGGCCCCTCAAATTCCTACCGCAAGGACAAAGGTAAGGAAAGAGAAAATGAGGAGATTGGGTGTTACGAGTGCAAGAAGCCGGGTCACATAAGAGCTGAGTGCCCTTTACTGAAGAAGGGGAGCAAGTACAAGAAGAAGAAGGCTCTTGTCACGACACTATCCGACTCCGACTCATCATCCTCTTCATCGGATGAGGAACAAGAGGAAAAGGCCAATTTCTGCTTCATGGCCAATGAAAATGAGGTAACGTCCGAATCGCCTTTAGATTTTACTTTTGATGAGCTTTATGATGCTTTTAATGAACTAATGATTGAATATAAGGCTATAAATGCTAAAAACAAAGAACTAAAAGTAACTAACCAAACTTATATCCGTAAGTATGATTCATTAGTTAAGGATAAAGATGTTCTTATCAAAGAAAATGCAGAACTTAAAACGAACAACCAAATCTTAGTACAAAAGAATGATACCTTAACTAAAGAAAATGAAAGGCTGAACAAAGAAACACTAGAACCCAAAGACAATAAACACATAAATGAGAATATCACAAAAGAACTAAATGATCTAAAAACAGAAAAACAAATACTAACTCAAGAACTTGAAAAATACAAACCCTTAGTTGAAAAATTTACATATAGCTCAGAAAAATTGAATATGATACTAAATAGTCAACGAGCAGTATTTAATAGAGCGGGTTTAGGGTATAAACCAAAAAATAAACAAAAACTTCTTTGTAACTTCTTTGTTAAAGCTGGGAAAAGTAAAACTAAGAAAATAACCTGCTTTTGTTGTGGAACTATAGGACATAAAGCAAATGTGTGTAATTTTAGGAAAGATAAAACAAAAGGGAAAATTAAAAGGGTATGGGTTCCAAAAGGAACCAACATGACTAACCATGAAGGACCCAAGAAAACTTGGGTACCTAAGATGATATGATTTGCTTGTGTAGGAGTGTCTTGCAGCCAAGGTCAACAAAAACTGCTGGTACTTGGATAGTGGCTGCTCAAGACACATGACGGGTGACAAGGATCAATTCTTCACCCTTGAAGCTAAGAAGGGAGGTGCTGTGACTTTTGGAGACAACAACCAAGGTCACATCATTGGTATTGGTAAAATTCAAATTACCCCTTCTACTTTTATTGATAATGTTAGATATGTTGATGGCCTTAAGCATAACTTATTGAGCATTAGCCAACTATGTGATAGAGGTTATAATGTTATGTTTAAACCATCACTATGCATCATAACAAACCCAAATGATAATAGCTTAATTTTTAAAGGAATAAGACGTGGGAATGTGTATGTTGTAGACCTTGAGGATCTTGCCAAACACAACCCATGCTTAGTTATTAATGAAACTAAGGACAATGATGCTAGTTGGTTATGGCACCGTAAGTTAGGTCATGCTAGCATGGACACAATATCTAAACTAGTTAAAAGAGATTCCGTGATAGGTTTGCCAAAACTAAGATTTGAAAAGAATAAAATATGTGAAGCTTGTCAATATGGCAAACAATCTAGGAACTCCTTTAAATCCATAAAATGTGTCTCTACCTCTAGACCTCTAGAATTATTACACATGGACCTATTCGGACCAACTAGAACAACAAGCCTAGGTGGAAATAAATATGGTCTAGTTATTGTAGATGATTATTCTAGGTACACATGGGTCATGTTTCTAGCACATAAGGATCAAGCATTTTCTGTTTTTAAGAAATTCCATAAAGAAGTAACCAATGCTAGAGATACCTCAGTAATAGCTATTAGAAGTGACCATGGTACCGAATTCGAAAATCAGTCATTTGATGAGTTTTGTAGTAAAAAGGGGATAACCCATAATTTTTCTGCACCTAGGACACCACAACAAAATGGAGTTGTTGGAGAGGAAAAATAGAACTCTAGAGAAAATGGCTAGAACTATGTTATGTGAAAGTAACCTCCCTAAGTACTTTTGGGGAGAAGCCATTAATACTTCTTGTCATATATTAAATAGAGTTTTATTAAGACCCATTATAAAGAAAACAACTTATGAACTTTGGAAAAACAGAAAACCAAAAGTTAATTACTTTCATGTTTTTGGATGTAGGTGTTTTGTTCATAATAATGGGAAAGATAATCTAGGTAAATTTGACTCTAAATCTGATGAGGGCATATTCTTAGGTTACTCTACAACTAGTAAAGCCTATAGAGTCTTTAATAAAAGAACCCTAGTTATAGAAGAATCCATACATGTTGTGTTTGATGATTCTAGGGATTTTTCCTCTAGTAAGAAAGTTAATTTTGATGATGATGCTGAAATTCTTGAAGAAAAGATAAGATGAGATGACATTACAAGATGATAATCAAAAATTGATTGAAGGTGCATCATCAAGCCAAGAGGCTATTGTGGATCATGGGCTAACTAAAGCTTGGAGGTATGCTCACGGGCATCCTAAGGAACTAATTCTAGATGATCCATCTCAACCGGTTAGGACTAGAGCATCCCTTAGAAATTTAAATAACCATCTAGCTTTTGTCTCACACTTTGAGCCCAAACACATAGAAGAAGTCGAAAATGATGTAAATTGGATAAATGCAATGCAAGAATGATGACCCAAAGATTGATTCGTAGATTGATTTTGATGATCACAAAACCTTGAAGTATAGATACTAATGTTTATGTTGCAAGGAGAAAGATATTTATTTTGCAAGGAACATAGCAAGTTGGAAGAACACAAGAAGGCCTCCAAAAGCACTCAAGAAAAGTTGGAAGGAAGCTACAATTTATTGGCCCAAGTCTCAAGTTCAAAGGATTCAAATTGGAGGAGCAAATTCAAAGGAAAATTCAAAAGAATAGTCTTCGAGTCGACTCCTGAGGAATTCGAGTCGACTCTAGGGTATAACAGACAGAAAAACAGAGAAGCAATTTTCGACCCTGAGATTCGAGCCGACTCCTGAGGAATGCGAGTCGACTCCAATGGTTGCCGGGTCGACTCCAAAGAAAGCGAGAGTCGACTCTCAGTGGAACACAAAGAAAAACTCAGAGAGGCAGTTTTTGGACACTGAGATTCGAGTCGACTCCCACAAAGTCCGAGTTGACTCCAAAGACAGCGCAACCCCAAGACAGAAGACGGTATTTTCGTCTCTGAGAGGCGAGTCGACTCCAAAACAAGTCGAGTCGACTCCAAGGCAGCGCTACACCAAGATGGCAGAAGGCTGTATTTCGAAAACTGAGAGCCGAGCCGACTCCGAGGAAGTTCGAGCCGACTCCAAGACTGGACGAGCCAAAAGACAGAGGATCGGGAGTTCGGGCTCTGAGATTCGAGTCGACTCCCAGGACAGTCGAGTCGACTCGAGTGGACAAAATTCAAAATTGGATCCACGGACTTCAGTGGAAGAGCCGACTCCGAAATTGCCAAGTCAGCTCCAGATGTTGACGAGTCGACTCCGGGATAAGTCGAGTCGACTCCCAGTCGAGGAAGCACATTAATTCAAATTCGGAACAGTGGCCGAGTCGTCTCCGGTAAAACACGAGCCGACTCCTGCAACAGACGAGCCGACTCCTGATCGCGCGAGTCGACTCCGAACCCAACGGTCATATTGTCAGGAGCTGCAGACTGGTCCCAACGGCTCTATTTTTGTCTCTAACGGCTATAATCTGGTCTCCACGCCATCTAAAGCTATAAAAACAAGAGGAGAGCTAGGGGAGAAAAGATGGAAGTGGGAGAAAATATTTAGGGAAGAGATTCCAAGGGAAATCTCCCAAAAGCACAAAAGGGCCATTCAAAGTGAAATAGAGAGAAGAAGAGCATCCAAGTGAATCCCAAAGCTTCCTCTCCATCCGTGTGCTGTCACCGTGATCCTCTACTTCGTGCCATATCAGAAGAGGGTCAAGTAAAGAAGAGGTCGAGCTCCTTCATCTTCAAAATCCGTTTGAGAGCTTCTCTTTACTCCTTTTGTTTATATTGTTACATATGCTTATTTAAGAAGCTTTGATCTGTTTTTACACTTTGTTTTTAATATCTTGTAACTTGATTCAATCAAGGGATTGAATCAAGGGGTTAAGGTTTGTTGGTGAGCCAAAGGGAAAAACCAACGGGGTTTAGGTTTGTTGGTGAGCCTAAGGTAAAACCAACGTGTAAGGATTTGATTGTGAGCCCGGAAAAATAATCGGGGTTGGTTCTAGTCGGTGAGCCAGGGAAAACCGACCGAGTTCGTTGTGAGCTCGTAAAACAACAAGTTTGGTTGTGAGCTTGTAAAACAACCGGCTGTAATCTATAGGATTAT
Source organism: Phoenix dactylifera (assembly GCF_009389715.1). Lineage (NCBI taxonomy): Eukaryota > Viridiplantae > Streptophyta > Magnoliopsida > Arecales > Arecaceae > Phoenix > Phoenix dactylifera. The sequence continues at coordinate 31,088 of NW_024069139.1, forward strand.
AGTGAAATTCCCAAGAGGTCTTAGGGAGTGAATGTAGGTGCTGGGATGCACCGAACCACTATATTTCTGTTGTGTTTGTGATGTTCCTTGTTGACTGACCTGCTTACTCACTTACTTAGATACTAAGCTTGCTTAACTCCTTTTCGTGCATCCTGTAGTTGCAAGCATAATCAATTTACTCAATCATTCAATTGAATAGCACACTTGGGCAAAATTAGACTAATCTTTTATTGAATCCACTGCTTAATAGTTGATTAGATTAAATCATACTCTTGCTAAGTTTAAGCTTCACTAAGCATCCTTACAACTTAGCTAAATTAATCAAAAACTTTCAGAAGTAGGTTAAAAGTTTTAAAAAGACCCAATTCACCCCCCTCTTGGGTTGTCACCTTGGGCAACAAGTGGTATCAGAGCAGGTGCTCAAATATTATTTGTAGTCTTAACCGACTAGAGCCAAAGATCATGACAACTCAAATAGATAGTTTTCTAGGAGAAGGACAAGCAATTGACACACCTCCACTATTTAATGGCATAAACTATGCACATTGGAAAATACGCATGCGAATTTTTATTCAATCACAAAACTATTATTTATGGAAAATTATAATAAATGACCTTCACACACTCTCTCAAACTTTTAATGAAAAGGACTTAGCACAATTGAATGCTAATGCTATGAACATATTGTATTGTGCTATTCAAGAAACAAAGTTTAATGAAATTTCTGCATGCTTATCTGCTAAGGAGATCTGGGATACTTTAGAAAATATTTATGATAAATCTCAGATTAGCTCTCATGTGCTTCAATTATATACTAACGATGAGACTGCAGAAAAGGGTGTTGAATCTCCCTCAGTCGAGTCGACTCCAAGTATCTCAGAGTCGACTCTCAAGTTAACCGAGTCGACTCCAATAAGGCCCGAGTCGACTCCAAGGCAAATCAGCTTCCTAAAGACAAAGAAGAAGAGGAAGCAAGAAGAAAGGAAGAAAGAGATAAAAAGGAAGAAAGCTTTGACCAAGAAAGAGTCAAGCAAGAAAATAAAAGTTAGGAGCAACAATGATGATATTAGCTCCAAGGAACTACAAGAGGTAACTAACTTGTGTTTTATGGCACAAGAAGACAAGGTAAAAACTGAACCTACTCTTACATCAAATGAATTTCTAGAAGAATTCTCTTATGATGAATTATTAAATGCTTTTCATGATTTGTATGATGAATGTAAAAAATTAGCTGTGAAGAATAAACATCTTAAGAAACTAAATCTAAAAATCTCAACAGAAAGAAATTCTAATGATGAAATACAAGATAAACTAAATTCTAAAAATGAAATCTTAAGGTCAAATTCAGAACAATTGATCCAGAAAAATCAGAATTTAATTAAAGAAAATCAAAACTTAAGTAAAGAAATTAATTAATTAAAATCTTTTATTAACAAATTCACCGTGAGTTCAGAACGATTAAAAATGATGTTTGAAAGCCAATATGCTGCTTGTGATAAATCAAAACTTGGCTTGACCCCTTTACTTAACTATAAATCTCTAGAGAAAAAGGTTATCAATTCACCAAGCAAACCATTAAATAAGATAACATATTTCAAACATGAAAAGAATGGACATAGCAACTTTACCTATCGTTCTAACATAATTAAATCAAATGGTAAAGTTATTACTATTAAACAGATTTGGGTTCCAAAAGGAACCATATGTCCTAACTCTCAAGGACCCAAGCAAGCTTGGGTACCCAAAATGAGAATATGAGGATGTAGATATAGATGTGCCAAGATACCCATGGAACAAATAGATTCATACAAATGGGTGTTCTAGACACATTGAAACTTAAAGCATACTTATGAAAAAGTAATGTTTAAATAAACATAATAACTATAATAATAAGGAAATTAGTAATCCTTGCATCTCATCATTATTTTTGTTCTAGTATTTGATTAAAGTATGAATTGCATGTGTTGATCAATTTTGTGATATAGAAAATATTTTTGGAAATATAATCAAATCACTTCATTTCATAGTATGCTCCACTCACTATTGGATAAGTTGCTAAATGATTAATCATTATTAAAGATAACTCTATGAATTCTCTATATGCTTGATTAAGAACTTTTATCTATGGCATTATTTTTATTGATCATAAATATGATAATGTGTACTTGGTATGCTTTTGAATATATGCAAGATTAAAGAAACCATCCTTGGCATATAAAATCAACTCATGCTAGTATGTACTTAATCTCAAAAGACCTTACCATTACCTTACTTAGATTATCTTCGGAAAGGTCAAAGTTTGCTATGCATGTTAACTAAGGAAACAAACAAAAATCATTTCTAAATCTAAAGATGTTGTTTCCATCTCTAAGTTTTCAAAAGCTGACTTTGGATTTGTTCTTGGAGAATAAAACGGAAGTATTTTTCTGTATTTACTAAATCTTGTAAAAGCATTTCAAATGAAAAAGGTTTCCAAACTGTAAAGATCATGGCACAGTGTTGAAAACCAAAAACCTGATTAAGGTTATACAGAAAATAATATTAAATCCAATGATTTCAGCACCAAGGACACCATAAGTAAAATAGAGTTAATAGAATTCTTGAAGAAATGAAAAAGACAATTATGTATGATAGTCATCTACTCAAATAATTTTTAAGACTATCATCACTGCTTGTCATACATATGATTTCTATTAAATCTATTTTTTTTTGATGAGAATTTTGATCTTCTGAAAAATGGAAAATGAACCATTGCATATCTTTCATATTTTTCAGTCATACATGTTATGCTCTTATGAAAATAATGCCAAATCTGATAGAGATATGTCTATCCTTGGATTTCATTCGTCAAGCAATGCATATAGAGTATTCAATGAAAAGTTTTTTAGTTGCAAAAATATCAAGGTATTTTATTCCTTTTTGAGACTATTGATTTATTATCAAAATACTAAAAACAAATTATATATGCATATGGTTAATCTTTTACATATAACAATCTGAAAAAATTGTTAATAATTAGAACCAAATTGGATTTTTTAGATATGCTCTTAACGAAGAAAAATTGATGACTATTAAAAGACTAAATCAAGAAAAGATAAATCTTGATAAGATTCTTGCATAATTAAAAGTAAAGATCACCATTATCATTTGCTTGCTTTATGAACTTTATATTCTACGAATTGAATGAGTAGAACTCACTCCTATGTGGTTATTTCATTAAAAAGGAGATCTATGTAAAATAACCACCATATTTGAAAACACTCATTACAAATATGATAAAGCAATATATATGATTTGTAACAAGTATCAAAAGCATGATATAAAAGCTTAAGCAACCTTTTTGATAGAAAGTATTAGTGATAAACCTCTACATAAAAAAAAATATTGTGATATCTTATTTGCTCAAAGCACACATTGATGGCATCATTTTTGTTCTACTGATGAAAATTTATATGGAGATTTTACTAAGCTCATGCAAAGTGAGTTTGAAATATGTATAATGAATGAGTTAACATTTTCCTTCTCAAACTTCAAATTAAGACAAACAAGAAAGGGAATCTTCATTGACCAAAAGTTAGTTCACAAGAAAACTCTTATAGAAGATTGGTATGAAGAAGATATGTCTATGACCCCATCTTGGAGAATTTGAAAAGGATGAGCAAAGTAGATCTATTATTTTAAAAGCTGTATTGAAGCATGATAGAATAATTATTTTATTATACAGCTAGTAGACCAGAATGTATGCTCATTATGTGTCCTTATGCAAGACTTCAATCCAACTTTAATGAATCATATTTTATTGATAACAAATAAATCATAATCTGAATTTTTGATAGAAATAACTGATTAAGATAGAATTGATTAAAACTGAGCTATTATGTCTTATTGATAATTAACTTAAACAAATAGAATCTAAGCTAAATTGACTCTGAAAATAAAATTGACTTGACCTTGATAAATCTTCTATTGCCTCACATGCTTGTCCTTGAGCCATCTTAGTTAATGAAACCATCCCTTTAGTTCAAGTGATATGTGCTTGCTTATATTTAGGCAATCTCTTGAGTAAAGTGACTCAACATGCAACTATTGTCATATCTTATTTTGAGTCATCTAGTTAAACAAAATTATATGTTGGATGAATATTTTGTATCTTGAAGAAACTAATGACTCTCCTTCAAGAAAGAAAAGGAGTTTGTTAATGATGCAGGATCCTTGAGCAAGAAAACGAGAGATCTCAACTTGAAGGATATCTCCATGTGAGATACAATAAACATTCACATGCAAACAAGAGAGAGGACTTTCTTCAGCCAAAGGTTAATACGTAAGAAATCTAATTTGGCTTGAAGAATATAAAATGAATAGGTAATTTTAGATACCTCTCTCACAAATTAATTGAGCAAAGTCAATAACTTAAATCTTGTTATGGCATGATTAAATTCTTTAATTATCAATTTCTGATATCATGTCTATATGTGTATTGACTGACTTATACTCATAGAAATTGTTTCATGGTTTGCCCAAACTAGAATATATCTTTGCATAAGTCATAACCATGAAATACACAAGTTTATGCTTAAAATTTTGATCTAAAATAACTTGTGAGAAATTATAAATCCTTGAGCACAATAAAAATGTTGTTTGCATGATATACATTTATATGATACATAAGATTATTTCTTTATTCTACTCTTTCATGTAAATTACTTGAAAATAACAAAAGAGAGAGAGATAAAGAAAAGAAAATGGATATTATTCAAGAGATGTAAAATCTAAGCAAAGGCAAGTACTCCAATCTTAAGGAAAAGTAAAACAAGCATAATATATTTGGCACATTTGGAAGGGATAAAATCCATAATTAATTATACTTAAACAGGGAGAATTCGAAGTAAACATATTAATCCTTCTATATTGCTCATCATAGGGATGGTGCCAATGGGGAGGCTAGTGGTAGTACCCGGCACTATTTGACCCAACTATTCGGTGTAGGGCATATTAGGGACGGCACAAGAGGGAGGCTAGTGGTAGTACCTCGTGCCCCTTCCCAACTCCACCGGATAGGGAGCAAATAGAGTATAGAGAATAAGAAAGTAAAAATGAAAGACAAAGTAAATGAAAGTATATAAGAAGAATCAAATCATAATGTTAATAACTTGAAAACACACTTTAAGGAATATATCAGTGCAAAATTATATTTAAATAGGGGGAGTTTATTTGAAAAGTATTGATTTGGATCCTTGACATGCTTGTACTTAATATTTTAATGCATGATTTAATACATGATATGTTTTGCATATGATATGATATCTTGATGTATGGGCTCTCAATATTTTGTAATGTTCCATGATTGGATAATCTGATTGAATGGTTGAAATACTATAGGAAGTTATTTTATTTTATTTCAGATTTATCGCTCACAATCATCTCTAAAGTCTGAAAGTTAAATAAATTTGTAGAAAGGAGAAGAGAAGAATATCTCTATTTAGAGAAAATAAATTGATTTTGCTCTATCCTTCAACTTGCCTAAATTTGGTATGTAATAGTCTAATTCGTGCCAAAACTCAACATTAAATACAAAGATTCAGAATATGCTCTTATATGTTTGAAATATGTGTCTTCAATTGTAATGATTTAAGATGGGCTATAATGTGGAAGATCCATATCTCAAATTATAACTTTGATAGTCTCTATTGAAAATCTTTATTCAGAATCTGATCTTGTATAAAAGCTTAAACCCAACATGATTTCTAAATAAAGTCTTAACTTAAGAAAAACAGAATTAATTTTGATGCCTTAGTTGATTGCTCCGATACGCATCCGAAACATATCTTTTCTTATCCTTAAAATGCACTAATATTGGTCTAAATGATGTGTCTTTCAATGATCTTGATTACAAGCAAATATTTTTAAATATATGATTATATTCTGATATTAAAAATATGTATTGTGCCTCATGTATACATTGCTGAAAAACTATGATTAAGAAATTGAGTTCTATAAATATGTATACCTCAATGATCATCTATAGGTTTTTATCTCCTATATTATTAAAGACTTCCATCAATAGAGTGAATGATCTTAAAGCTAGAAATATTTCACCTCACTCAAATGAGTCTAAAAGAAAGAAAATGTAAATGGTTTTGAATGAAACTGAGCTTCAAATGAATCATTTTTGATTAATATTTCAGTACATTTTCTCAAAGTTTAAGAGGAAGCATACCTTGTTCTTGAAAGATTAAAAAGAGTGATTGCTATAAATTTTGAATAATTCTAAGATCACTCTACATTCTTGATATCATAAAGTTTCAGTTTCATTCACGTGTATCATTAAAATATGAAATTCAACAAAAGAAAAGAATGATTAAAGAAGAATGCATCTTTTGAGGGGGAGCTTTAGATATTCAGTATCTTATCCTAAAGAAACCTTAATTTGATGCATACCTTGAATTTTATGGATTGATTTTGATGAACCTCCTGATATTGCAAAACATGCTTTAATTACCTTGAGAAGAGTTCTATCTTCAAATTTTAAACTCTTAAATGGAATGATCAATTGAGGGGGAGAAACAAAATTGCAGAAGGAGAGGTCTTATGGAACTTAACCGCGTATATCTATAACTAAAGGAGAGAGGAAGAATACTAAATGAAAAGTGATCCCAATACTCTCCAATATGTATCATCTGAAACTTAAATCTGAAAATCTTCATGATACACCTTGAGGCTTGTTATTTGGTTAATATATCTTCTGCATCAATCATGAACCAAATTACAATCCAAATAGTTGATCATAAGAGCCTCTAACTTAATGAAAAAGGGGGAGAATAACGTGTAATTGACTTGAACTTTAGAACTTAAATTGTGTGCCAATTCATATTGTTATGTATCAAATTGTGCTTATTTTCTAAAGAAATAAAAGAAAGTCTTTAAAAGAGCACCAAGATGTATCAAAAATTGCATGATTTCATATTTTGGTGTTTGTGCCCCAATGATCTTATTATTATTAAAGAACTTTGAAGTTATTAAGACTTAATGATCCAACATGATGATGTGTCTTTTACATATATAGGTTTTGACCTTTTACTCTGAAAATTAATTAAAATTGCTCTCCTGTTGATAAAACACTTAATAGATTGGGCAAAAGGTCTTAAATGAACAAGCTTTCATACTTAGTGGAGAGAGGTTAGATTTTCACTCATGTCTTTCCTTGAATTTCATCTATGGTACTTCTTGAATTAACCTAAGGAAGATTCCACTTACACTTGATTAGAAAACTATCTGTGGTATCAACTTAGAAAACTTCTTGAAAACTATCTTAATTGACTCTGATCTGTGCTCACAAATCTGATTCCAATATTATTGCCTTAAGTTATATGATTCATATCCTTGCAACAATTTAACATTCAAATCAGAGTACAATAAGGAAAAGCAATATTTGAGTGTTCTTATCTTTGTGCTTAATGTTTCCCTATCTTTTTGATGTTGTCAAAAAGGGGGAGAAATATCTAAGTATATGCGTATAATGCTTTATGTTTTGAATTGAGTACAAATCAGCTTAAATTGAAATATGTTGATTGTGTTAAGCTGATTGAATCTAAAGCATTATCATGAAGTATGTTTTAAATATATATGTTTTCTACTTCATGCAACTTAGCTATGTATTACTTCTAGAAAACAATATCTTTTATATTGCATATACTCCAAGTTTTGTCATCATCAAAAAGGGGGAGATTGATGACCCAAAGATTGATTCGTAGATTGATTTTGATGATCACAAAACCTTGAAGTATAGATACTAATGTTTATGTTGCAAGGAGAAAGATATTTATTTTGCAAGGAACATAGCAAGTTGGAAGAACACAAGAAGGCCTCCAAAAGCACTCAAGAAAAGTTGGAAGGAAGCTACAATTTATTGGCCCAAGTCTCAAGTTCAAAGGATTCAAATTGGAGGAGCAAATTCAAAGGAAAATTCAAAAGAATAGTCTTCGAGTCGACTCCTGAGGAATTCGAGTCGACTCCAGGGTATAACAGACAGAAAAACAGAGAAGCAATTTTCGACCCTGAGATTCGAGCCGACTCCTGAGGAATGCGAGTCAACTCCAATGGTTGCCGGGTCGACTCCAAAGAAAGCGAGAGTCGACTCTCAGTGGAACACAAAGAAAAACTCAGAGAGGCAGTTTTTAGACACTGATATTCGAGTCGACTCCCACAAAGTCCGAGTCGACTCCAAAGACAGCGCAACCCCAAGACAGAAGACGGTATTTTCGTCTCTGAGAGGCGAGTCGACTCCAAAACAAGTCGAGTCGACTCCAAGGCAGCGCTACACCAAGATGGCAGAAGGCTGTATTTCGAAAACTGAGAGCCGAGCCGACTCCGAGGAAGTTCGAGCCGACTCCGAGACTGGACGAGCCAAAAGACAGAGGATCGGGAGTTCGGGCTCTGAGATTCGAGTCGACTCCCAGGACAGTCGAGTCGACTCGAGTGGACAAAATTCAAAATTGGATCCACGGACTTCAGTGGAAGAGCCGACTCCGAAATTGCCAAGTCAGCTCCAGATGTTGACGAGTCGACTCCGGGATAAGTCGAGTCGACTCCCAGTCGAGGAAGCACATTAATTCAAATTCGGAATAGTGGCCGAGTCGTCTCCGGTAAAACACGAGCCGACTCCTGCAACAGACGAGCCGACTCCTGATCGCGCGAGTCGACTCCGAACCCAACGGTCATATTGTCAGGAGCTGCAGACTGGTCCCAACGGCTCTATTTTTGTCTCTAACGGCTATAATCTGGTCTCCACGCCATCTAAAGCTATAAAAACAAGAGGAGAGCTAGGGGAGAAAAGATGGAAGTGAGAGAAAACATTTAGGGAAGAGATTCCAAGGGAAATCTCCCAAAAGCACAAAAGGGCCATTCAAAGTGAAATAGAGAGAAGAAGAGCATCCAAGTGAATCCCAAAGCTTCCTCTCCATCCGTGTGCTGTCACCGTGATCCTCTACTTCGTGCCATATCAGAAGAGGGTCAAGTAAAGAAGAAGTCGAGCTCCTTCATCTTCAAAATCCGTTTGAGAGCTTCTCTTTACTCCTTTTGTTTATATTGTTACATATGCTTATTTAAGAAGCTTTGATCTGTTTTTACACTTTGTTTTTAATATCTTGTAACTTGATTCAATCAAGGGATTGAATCAAGGGGTTAAGGTTTGTTGGTGAGCCAAAGGGAAAAACCAACGGGGTTTAGGTTTGTTGGTGAGCCTAAGGTAAAACCAACGTGTAAGGGTTTGATTGTGAGCCCGGGAAAACAATCGGGGTTGGTTCTAGTCGGTGAGCCAGGAAAAACCGACCGAGTTCGTTGTGAGCTCGTAAAACAACAAGTTTGGTTGTGAGCTTGTAAAACAACCGGCTGTAATCTGTAGGATTATAGTGAAATTCCCAAGAGGTCTTGGGGAGTGGATGTAGGTGCTGGGATGCACCGAACCACTATATTTCTGTTGTGTTTGTGATGTTCCTTGTTGACTGACCTGCTTACTCACTTACTTAGATACTAAGCTTGCTTAACTCCTTTTCGTGCATCCTGTAGTTGCAAGCATAATCAATTTACTCAATCATTCAATTGAATAGCACACTTGGGCAAAATTAGACTAATCTTTTATTGAATCCACTGCTTAATAGTTGATTAGATTAAATCATACTCTTGCTAAGTTTAAGCTTCACTAAGCATCCTTACAACTTAGCTAAATTAATCAAAAACTTTCAGAAGTAGGTTAAAAGTTTTAAAAGACCCAATTCATCCCCCCTCTTGGGTTGTCACCTTGGGCAACAAAGAAGAATTAAACCAATTTACTAGAAACAAGGTATGGAATCTAGTTGAGAGACCTTCTGAATATCCAATTATAGGTACAAAATGGATTTATAAAAATAAACTAGATGAAAATGGAATTGTAATAAGGAATAAGGCTAGACTAGTAGCAAAGGGCTATAATCAAGAAGAAGGTATAGATTTTGATGAAACCTTTGCCCCTGTAGCTAGACTTGAAGCAATTAGACTTTTGCTAGCATTTGCATGCTCTATGGACTTCAAACTATTTCAAATGGATGTAAAAAGTGCATTTTTAAATGGGTATATTAATGAGGAGGTATATGTAGAACAACCCCCTGATTTTGAAAATCATCAATACCCTGATCATGTATATAAATTGAACAAAGCACTTTATGGTTTGAAATAAGCACCTAGAGCATGGTATGAGAGGCTTAGCAAATTCCTACTAGAACATGAGTTCTCTAGGGGTAATGTAGATACAACACTATTTCTGAAAAAGAAAAACCAAGATATGCTACTAGTACAGATTTATGTTGATGACATCATTTTCGGTGCTACTAACAATCGCTTCTGCGAAAAATTTGCTGATTTGATGCAGAGTGAATTTGAGATGAGCATGATGGGAGAGCTGAACTACTTTCTCGGGCTTCAAATCAAACAGTCTGAAGGAGGCATCTTCATCAATCAAGCCAAATATATCAAGGAGATGCTCAAGAAGTTTGATATGGAGGGAAACAAGTCAATCAGCACCCCCATGAGCTCATCATGCAAATTAGACCAAGATGAATCAGGTAAATCTGTAGATCAGAAACTGTATAGAGGTATGATAGGATCTTTATTGTACCTTACTGCAAGTAGACCTGATATCATGTTTAGTGTTTGCATGTGTGCTAGATATCAGGCTAATCCTAAAGAATCACATCTAGTTGTAGTTAAGAGAATTTTTAAATACTTAATAGGAACTAAGAATATAGGGCTATGGTAGTCTAAAGAATCTAGCCTAAACTTAATAGGATACACAGATTCAGACTTCGCTGGATGTAAGCTTGATAGAAAAAGTACCAGCGGGTCTTGTCAATTTCTAGGAGAAAACCTAATCTCATGGTTTAGCAAGAAACAAAACTCGGTTGCATTATCTACTGCTGAAGCTGAATATGTTGCAGCCGGGAGTTGTTGTGCTCAAATCTTGTGGATCAAACAACAATTAGAAGATTATGGCATTAAACAAGATAAAATACCTATTAACTGTGATAATACAAGTGCCATTAATCTAACTAAAAATCCAATTCAGCATTCAAGAACTAAACACATTGAGATAAGACATCACTTCATAAGAGATCATGTACTGAATGGTGATGTGACACTACACTGATGATCAATTAGCAGACATTTTTACAAAACCCCTAAGTGAAGAGAGGTTTAGTGTGCTTAGGAGGGGATTAGGAGTGATTGATCCATCCTAGTGGTAGTTTCCACTAGATTCGTTGATTTTGATGATTAGATTGTGGTTAAAATAAAGTTTCTTTTCAATGATCATCAAATCAGATCATAATTTAGTGATTTTCCCTCATTCGGCACGAACATAGCATGATTTTTAGGTGCGTGCCAAAGTTAGAGACGACTCGAGTAAGTTTCAGAGTCGGCTCCTAAGGGGGAGTCGACTCGCGCATTTGCGGGAGTCGACTCGAGATTGATGGCAGCAGAGGGGGAGTCGACTCGCATACAGTCGGGAGTCGACTCGAGGTCAACAGGCGCATAAGGCGAGTCGACTCGCGCATACTTTGGAGTCGACTCGAGGTCGAGTCGACTCACGACTCAGAAGAGTCGACTCGCGACTCAGAAGAGTCGACTCGCGACTCAGAAGAGTCGACTCGCGACTCAGAAGAGTCGACTTGCAGTCGGGATCCGACTTTTTAACCCTAACTTTGTCGTTTCGAAAACACTTCTATTCTCCACCGCCACTGTTCACAAACCCTAGAGCCGACTCCTAGGTCATCCCCGGTCGTTCCCAAGCCTTTTCCATCGATCCTTCACCGTCCATTAGGGCTTTTCCCCCATTCTAGGTCATTATGCCTCGTAAAACCGTAGTCCGGAAGAGGTTCCGACCCGAGGCCGGTCCCAAGAGGCGCTCCAAGGCTCGGCATGATCCCGCGAGGCCACAACCTCCGGCTCGTTCCCCGCCGAGGGCGGTTCCCGCGAGGCCGTGCGCCGGGAAGGCCGTCACCACCGGGAGATATGTCGATTTCGACTATCTCTCCCAGGAAGGGTTCACTATAGGTGATAGACTTAGGGCCCAGGGCTTAGAGTACTTCCTCACCTTAGATCTCCCCACATATCCAGGCCTTATTAGAGAGTTTTACGGTACCGTCCATAGGAGAAATGGGGGTATCGAGGGCACGGTAGCCGGTGTCCCCTTGTTCATTTCGGAGGATATCATTGCCCACATCCTCCATCTACCACTAGTAGGGGTGACTCCCACACACCCCGAGGATAGGACTGAGGCCCTTACGGCCGTACTAGGGCATCCACCTCAGTCCCCCTTAGACGAGGTATCCGCTAGCTCACTTCCGATTGAGGTGCGGATCCTCCTGAGTATATTGTCTAGGTCCATCTTCCCTAAGATCGGGAGATTTGATTTTGTATCTGAGAGAGACCTAGCTCTCATGTTCTACATGCTCCAGGACACCCCAATCAACTTCTCCAAACTCATTTATCGATACCTGTGTGAGCCACTAGATAGACCTAGGCTCACCTTACCCTACGGTATGATCTTCACTTTGTTGTTTAGGGAGTACGAGATTCCTATTCCTGAGGGGGAACCCTTTCGCGCATTGCGATGGACTGATCGCATGCGTCCGGGGACCCTACACAGGATGGGGTTTCGGAAGATAGAGGGGACATGGGTTAGGAAGTCTTCCACCACCACACAGACCACCAGACACTCCCCTAGTCCTGAGCCAGATTCTGACTACCCTGACTTTCCCTCCACCTCGGCTCCTACCACCTCAGCCGGACCCTCCTCCTCAGCTCCACCACCCATGGAGGTCCGTATTGCTCCTGAGCAGCTCCTGGAGTTGCGGCAGGAGATTGTCCGAGATCTGCGAGACGACCTGCTTCGGGAGCTCCGAGGTTCAGTGCCTGCTCCCGCTCCTGCACCCACATCGTCAGAGTTGGTCCCTTCCCTGACAGCCGTGACTGACATGACGGCTCATGTACGGGAAGAGATATACAACGTCAGGAGTTTGATTCAGGCTCAGTTCTCCAGTATGAGTGAGGTCACGGGCATCACTCGGAAGATGCGCGATGACATCCGGAAGGACATGAGCACCACCACCCAGGGGGCCGAGCGCTTGTCGAATGTGCTCATCGACAAGCTGGACGCACTTCAGAAGACGGTGACCGACCTCGACACTACACACAGCAGGGCCACCTCATCCATCATCACTCAGCTCGGGCATCTTACAGATGCGGTCACCCTCCTCATGGAAGAGAACAGATTGAGAGGAGGAGCCACATCCTCGAGAGGAGGAGATACATCCTCGAGAGGAGGAGCCACATCCTCGAGAGGAGGAGCCACATCCTCGAGAGGAGGAGCTACATTCTCGAGGAGACCTTAGCTATTTTTGTTTTTATTTTGACATGTATTGTTTTGCTTTACTTATTGTATTCTCAAATGTATTTACATACAAATCAATACAATGAGTAGCCATATTTTCTTCAATTCTGTGCCATTTGATCTATGATTGATTGTGTGTGCTTACCTCCTTTTTGATACGATGACAAAAAGGGGGAGAAATATGTATAAAATATGTAAAAGGAATCAATGAAAATCAATAAAAAGAAAAACTTTTAAAACACACAAAAATTTGTTCTAAGTGGATTTGGTACCTCGAGGCTCATTATCTCTCTGTTGGGGCTCCTAATGGAGTAATCTCCAGAATCTATTCAAGGGATATTCGGAGATTAGCTGAATCCTACTCAAGAACAAATTGACAGATTTTCCCTCTAAAAATCAAAATTTAAAATTCAAAAATTCTTAGAATCAAAACAAAGTAGATTGCATATGTTGAGGGGGAGAATCTGAATTTTAAGCAAGCTAAATCATTAAATATATATAAGCCAAACAATTGATTGCATGATATGAAGGCTTATATAATTCCAAATGAAAGGGGGAGCTTTAACTCCGAAATTTATTGTTCACACCTTTCAAACTTGGATAAATTAAATTACCAGACATCTGAATTCATTTATGGATTTTACTTCCTTGTTTATAGAGCAATTCACTTTACATATACTCAATATTTTGTCATCATCAAAAAGGGGGAGATTGTGGAGTGATTGATTAAAACCCTATTTGATTTTGATGAGTTCAAAGCATTTGAGTATATCTCTTGTTTACTAATGAATTCAATTAAGTGTTTCAGTGAAAATCTTGTCTAAGTATCTCTAGACTTGGTTCAAAACATTTTGGATAAGTTAAGAATCAGTATGAACCAAAGTCTGAGACTCGAGTCGACTCCAGTATATTACGAGTCGACTCCAAGCGTATCAGGATCACTGGCGCGGGCTCGAGTCGACTCCGGATCAGTACGAGTCGACTCCGACTGAGAACAGACAGACGAACAGAAAGCATCAACTCAAAACCTGTCAGCGAGTCGACTCCTGAAGTGCGCGAGTCGACTCCGATGTTCACCGAGTCGACTCCAGGGTAGTATGAGTCGACTCCAAGGAGTTACAGGCAGAAAAGTCAGAGAGCGGTTTTCGGGTCTGAGATTCGAGTCGACTCCAGTGGAACGCGAGTCGACTCCGATGGTTGGCAAGTCGACTCCAAAGAAAGTGAGAGTCGACTCTCAGAGGAACACAAGGAAAAAGTCAGAGAGCGTTTTTCGGACTCTGAGATTCGAGTCGACTCCCGCAATACGCGAGTCGACTCCGAGACACCGCGACCCCAAAGAAGACAGAAGACCAATCTGCTGTGTCTGAGAGCCGAGTCGACTCCAAGAAAGCTCGAGTCGACTCCAAGGCAGCGGTACACCAAAAGGGCAGAAGACTAAGTTTCGGAAACTGAGAGCCGAGTCGACTCCGAGGAAGTTCGAGTCGACTCCAAGACTGGACGAGCCAAAAGACAGAAGATCGGGAGTTCGGGCTCTGAGCGGCGAGTCGACTCCCAGGATTGTCGAGTCGACTCGAGTGGACCAAATTCAAAAATAGATCCACGGACTTCATGGGATGAGCCGACTCCGAAAAAGCCAGGTCAGCTCTGTTAGAAGTATGCCCTAGAAGCCAATTTGGCTGACGCATTATTTTATTCTGGGACATAAATTTGTACTTGACCTAATAATGAATTTATTAGAATGGGCATTCTTTTCATTCATGTTCTTATGTGTCCATGAATCGTCCAAGAAATTAATAAGATGATGACGCATATTCTCAAGAGTTGAGAATTTGAGGCATGTGTCATTGGTGATTAATTTCTGAATTGCTCCTGATCGATGGATCATCACGAGGACGGTGATCGATCCGCTGAGATTAGTGCACAGATCGCTTTCTTTGATGGATGAGTCTTGAGTCCACAGTGTGGCGACACTGGAGCAATTGTGCAAGTGCTTGTTAGAGAACAAGGGTACTGATCGTGACCATAGCAAGTAGTCACTTGGATGTCTATCCACTCGTCAGTGACTTACTTGATGCTGCAGTTGTATGACTGGTCCTTTGACCTGCGATGCCTCGGCTATTCACAGTGAGGTTGCTGTAGTTTGACGAGCACATAAACATGAGCCCTAGCCAATTGGGTTCTTGTGGTGCAGATTGGCTGCAGTAGGTTCATTGTAGGAGTAGGGGTGCATCTAGATGGAATCTATCGATCTTGATAGGTTAAGAGAGATCCTATGTGATTTATGAGATTGAGTTCGTAAATCCTCGGCCGGGGTACTATGTACAGTGGAAAAGGAGTTTTCCATTCTCAAACTTAACTCGAATAAATCTTGACATATGACAGACGATGGGGTTTGACGAGTTATCCAAGACCTCCGTCCTGTAGGGATCCATGATAGAAGGACTGTATTATATGATAACTGCACCTAGAGGTTCATCATTCCATTCTGCTGGGTAGCCACTACATGCTGCTAGGTGTCACTGGTGGATGGTGAGACTCACAGGGACTATCTTGATGATTGATGATCCCTGGTGAGTTGAGTTGGAATTGTTCCAACCCATTGAAAGGAGTTTTCAATGATATTGTGATAGAGATCGCAGTATATCTCACTACCAGACAGAATAGAACCTATGGGGTCACACACAATAGAGGTATTGACCGATCCGATGGTTGAGTTGTGATTTGGAATCACAATAGTTCATGATTATCAATTTGATTGATAATTAATTAACCCACTAAGAGTTAGTGAGTTGAAGAAGGAGTAATTGCAATTGGATTGCAATTCAATTGAATCAATTGGACTTAATTAATTGGGCTTGATCTTATTAAATAAGAGTCCTACTTGGAGTAGGACTCCAAGAGTCCTAATTAGATTAGGACTTCAAATTTAATTAAAGTCCTACTTGGAGTAGGATACCTAGAGTCCTAATTGGATTAGGACTAAAATTAAATAAATTCTAATTGGATTAGGATTCCTAAAGTCCTAATTATTTTTGATCTAATAAATTAAGATGACTCCTAATTGGATTAGGATTGAAGAATTTAATTAAGTCAAGATTCAATTGGGTCATAATTGGATTAGGACTCATATGGATAAGTCCTAATTGATTCATAAATTGATTGAGATCTAATTAGATTAGACCTCAATTGTGAGGGGATTAAAAGGGGCTGAAAGTGGGGCCCACGCACCTCATGAGATGAGGCTTGGGCGTGGGACATGAGAGGATTAGAGGAGGCTCCTTCTTTGTTTAAAGTGGGGCCCCTCCTCTTGCCAAAAGATAGGCGTGAGCTCCTAATTTGTAGGAGCTCACGCCTAGGGTTCAAACAAAAGGAAAAGGGGAGCATGTGGCCCCCTCTTCTTATAAAAGAAAGAGGATACGGCAGCCCCCCTCTCCAATGATGGTTTCAGCCGCACACAAACAAAAAAAAAAGGGGAAGAAAAGGGGAAACAAAGGGGCAGCCCACATCATGGATTTTTGTGCCGTGAGAGCTCCTCCCCTCTCTCTTTTTCTTTTGTGCCGTGAGAGTGCTTCCTCCCCTCTTGGTTTTTGTGCCATGGGCAAGCCTCCTTCCTCTTGGGGTTTCAGCCATGAGCATCAAAGAAAAATAGGGTGGTGTATGGCTTTCTCTCTTCACCCTTCTTCCATCCACAAGAATAAAAGAAAAAGGAGGCAGCAAGATGGGATCTTCTTCCTCCCTTTCAAGTCCTTCTTCTTTCTCTTGAGATCTATCAAAGAGTTGATAAATCAAGAGAGGATTTCAGCCATCAAAACATATCTCTGCAAGGGAGCTAGCACCCCGGGGAGATTAGAGAGTTTGGATTGGTTCTCTGCCTCGTGTGGATACCCGTAGAGGCCGGACGCGTGTGCGGCTTCAAGTGAACCTTTCAACAAATACCACGATCATCAGATTGCGGTGAATATCTACCCGCACAAGGTGAAGATCTGATCTTCCTAATATTATGTAAAAGTATTTAATCCCAATCTATCTACGAACGACGGTTTTAAAATATGTTCATGCGATGAACGGAATCTCGCGCATGTATTCCGCTGCGCGCAGAATTTTTCTGAAATTTTCTGCGGCGTGCGAGGGATTCCAACAGTGGTATCAGAGCCATGGTTGCGTAGATTAAGATTAGGATTAAATGATTAAGGCATAATAGATCTGAAAATTTAAAGATTATGCTTGCTGAATTTTTCTGCATGCAGAATTTTCAGCTTGCTGACTTTTCTGCATGCTGATTTTCTATGCGATTAGATTAATGATTCTATTGATTTGTTAATGAGATTAAAAATATTTAGAATCATATCTTGCATGATCAGCAACTCATAAGATGACATAATCTGTTAAATATTCAGATCTGTAAATTTTATTTAATGCATGAGATGCGTATGGTGATGATCATGGATGGACCCTTTAATTGTGCTGAAATGTTCTGCAATGTCTGAGATGTTCTGTGATGTTATGTGATGCATGTAAATCAGATTTTCATATGCCTGCGTGCATCTTATATTGATGTATTAGAGACCTGCGTGTCTCATGAAAAAGGGTTGTAACTATTATTTAATTTTATTTATTTTTAAAGTTATCTGGGATGTAATCTGTGATGTGTTTGCATGTCAATGGTTGATCGGTGCATGCCTCTACAAGCACGATTTGCGTGGATCGAGATCAAGGGTTGATTGGAGATGGATCAAGGAGTTGATCGCAATTGGACCAAGGGTGCTCAAGATCGAGTCAAGAGTTGAAGACGATCTAACCAATTGACGTGCATGTGCTTGTACTATGACCCCATTCTAGATCCATGATCATCACCAGTTTAATTTTTGTTATTATGCGTGGATGTTTATGTTTATGTTTATGCATAGCGGTTAGATAATTATTTGCATGAGATGTAGATAATTAAATAAAAGAGACCTAAATTAAATCTCCTCGAAAATATTAAGTCCATAGGTCTTCCACCGTAGTAGAGCTGCTAAGGTCTTTCCGACGTTGATTTGTCTCGGCTGGATACAGTAGGCAAGTTGCATCGGGGGACTGGACCTCTCTATTAGGCATGAGATGTTGTAGGGGTAAAGATAGGGTTGGGCCCAATAACTGTTAGGTGAGGGACCCAATGACGGCTTTGCTTCTGCGGTTATACGGTGGGTCCGACTTAACTAAGGAATGGGGCCAATAACTGTTAGGTGAGGTCTTCATTACTTAGAGACCTGATAGCGCTACAACTTGCTTGAGAAGCATTGTACAAGAGTTGTACACTCATCATTTATATGTCACCAATAACTGTTAGGTGAGGTGGCATGTAAATTGGTGGGACCGTAGCACCCCACTTGAAACCTAGAGTCGCAAGGTTTCCGTTTCTCTACCAGAGGAGTGTGAGAGATTCGAGGAAATAGTGGGAGGTGTATTTGTTTTTTAAAAAAAAAGGGGCCCTAAAACAAATAGAGTTCAAGTACAAAATTCTAACTAGAATCTTTACTCTCTGAGGATTATAAAGTCAGCTTCTAGACTCTTAACTCATATCCTATAGAACAACCGTTTGACCAAACCCAATTATAAAAACTAGCTCAGCAAATTTCAAAATAGTTTTGAATTGTGAGAAATTAGGGTATATGCTAGACCATGGAATCCCTATGTTACCAATCCGTCCGATTACTGGTCAGCATAAGACGCATGCTAAGTGGACGAACAATAACAATAAAGTTAGGTGCTGCATAATGGCATCCATGTCCAATGAATTACAATGCCAGCATGAGAACATGAAGACCGCCAGGGACATATTATATCACCTACAAGAGTTGTATGGTGAACAGAGTCACGCAGCATGTTTTGAAGTGTCCAAGAGGCTCTTCAAGGCCAAGATGTGTGATGGGCAGTCTGTCCATGATCAAGGTTTGACCATGATAAAGAACTTAGAGGAGCTTGAGAAGCTCGGCATGACCATGCACAAGGAATTGCAAACAGATTTGATCCCGCAATCCCTTCTAGCTTCATATGAACAGTTTATAGTAAATTACCATATGAACAAGATTGTATGCACCAAAATAGAATTGTTAAATAAAATTGGTAACTACCTTAGGGACCTTGAAGAGTTCAAGGGGCATCGTTCTCGCTGTCGAGTTCGTTTCTACTTCCAAGAGAGAGTCTACTTGGAAGAAGAAGAAACCTGTGAAAAGGCAGAAGACCGAGAAAAGGCCAAGTAAGGAAGTTTCAAGAAAAAGGCCGATTGCAAGGAAAAGTGTTTCCATTGCATCATAAGACGGCCATTGGAAGAGAAACTGTCCTACATACATGGAAAGCATAAAGAGTAAGAAGGGTGACAGACCTTCAGAAGGTATGCCAGATATGCTCATTATTAAAAGGATACTTAGAGACTGTTACCTGTTGCAAACAGAAATTTGATTTCTATATCTTGTTTAGCACATAAAGATTTTTATAAGACTATTGTTCAATTTGTTTGAGAAATAAATTGGATGCATATGGTTTTATGATTAACCGTCTCTATCACTTACATTTGGATGTACCTGTGAATATATCTAAGCAAACAGTGAGTACCATAGGATCCAAAAGGATCTAGAGATGAGATAAATCTAAAGTATTTGTGGCACCTCAGGCTTGGTCATATAGGAGAAGACAGAATAAACAAATTGAAGAAATATGGGCTTCTGAGCTCATTGACTTTCGAGTCATATCCGATTTGTGAATTCTGCCTTCAAGGAAAGATGACCAAATTATCCCTTTTAGGACATGGGAGAGGTCCACTGCGATACTTACCCTAGTACACACTTATGTGTGTGGCCCATTCGATGTGCAGGCTAGGGGTTGTAATTTTTTACTTCATTTACCGATGATTACTCACGGTATGGATATGTGTATGAGACACAAATCTGAAATTTTTGAAAGGTTCAAAGAGTTCAGATATGAAGTAGAAAAACAAACGGAAAAACTCATTAAGGTTCTTCGATCAGATCGAGGAGGTGAATACCTTAGTGGAGAGTTCCGTGATTATCTCAAGGAGAATGGTATAGTTTCATAATGGATCCCTCCTGGTACACCTCAGCTTAACGGAGTGTCGGAGAGGAGGAATCAGATCCTATTGGATATTGTCAGGTCCATGATGAGCTTCACTGATCAACCCTTGTTTCTTTAGAGAGATGCCCTATTTTCAGCTATTTACATATTGAATAGTGTTTCCTCTAAGTCTGTTCCTACCACACTATATGAGATATGACATGGTAAGAAGCTGAGTCTTGGTTATTTCAAGATTTGGGGATGTCCGGCCCAAGTCAAATGACAACAGGCGGACAAGTTAGAGGATAGGACAATTAGTGCTCGTTTTATAGAATATCCTAAAGAGTTATTTGGATACAATTTTACGTCCCAGAGAATCACAAAGTGTTTGTGAGCCGACATGCTATCTTCATGGAAAATAGTTTATCCTTGATAGAGGCAGTAGGAGAAAAATTGAGCTCGAAGAGAAAGTCTCTAAAGAGCAACGAGCCATTGTGCCTATAGAACCTATTCATATCGAGCCAGTACATGTTGTACCTCCTCCACCTCATAGATTTAGTAGGATCTTCCATCCTCCTGAAAGGTACTTAGATATACTTACAGAGGATGTAGAGGAAGTGTTCCTCATGGGAGATAGGGATCAAGGTAAGGATCCCAATACCTACAACAAGGCGATGTTAGACATCGATTCCGAGAGATGGCTGGAAGCCATGAAGTTAGAGATAGACTCCATGCATTCCAACCAAGTCTGGACCTTAGTAGATTCACCGGAAGGTATAGTACCTATTGGGTGTAAATGGATCTACAAGAGAAAATTAAGTTTGGATGGCTAGGTAGAGACCTATAAGGCAAGGCTAATGGCGAAAGGTTATAGTCAGTGCGAAGGCACTGATTATCAGGATACTTTTTCACCTGTAGCCATGCTAAAGTTCATTCGAATATTGCTTGTTGTTGTAGCATATCATGATATTGTGATGGTGATCACAAGGTCTGTAAGCTGCAAAGGTCCATCTATGGACAAAAACAAGTATCTCGGAGTTGGAACACTCGTTTCAACGATATAATCAAATCGTTTGATTTCTTCAAGAACGAGGAGGAACCATGTGTTTATAAGAAGGTTAGTGGGAGGGCTATTGCATTCCTCGTATTATACGTGGATGATATCCTAAGTCAAGGTTTGGTTGTCTAAGGAATTCTCCATGATAGACTTTGGAAAAGCATCCTATATTTTGGGAATTAAGGTCTATAGAGATAGATCTAAGAGGATGCTTGTCCTGTCACAGAATATTACATAGAGGGAGTGTTGAAGAGGTTCGGCATGGAAACCTCTAAAAGGGGATTATTACCCCTTAGGCATGGGGTAAATCTCTTCAAGAAGATGTGCCCCAACACATCTGAAGAGATTCAGTGGATGAGCAAGATCCCTTATACTTCGGCTATAGGGAGCCTCATGTATACCATGCTATGTACATGACTTGATATTGTACATGCTGTGAGTGTCACGAGCATATATCAGTCAAATCCAGGCAAGAAGCACTGGATAGCTGTGAAGAACAGTCTTAAGTACTTGAGAAGAACTACGGACATGTTCTTGGTCTTTGGAAGAAGATCAGAGTTGAAGGTAGAAGGATGCACACATATTGATGATAGAAAGTCTACATCAGATTATATGCAATGATGGTTCAGTAAATTGGAAGAGTTCCAAACAACCGATTATTGTAGATTCTACCTTAGAAGCTGAATGTTAAGCCGTATCTAAGGGTGCAGTGGAAACCTTCTGGTTTAAGAAGTTCATTGCGGAGTTAGGTGTAATGTCATCAGATGCCATAACACGCTACTGCGATAACAAAGGCACCATAGCACTAGCTAAAGAGCCAAGGTCTCACCAGAAGCCGAAGCACATAGAGCAGTGGTTTAACCTAATAAGCGACTACCTTGAAAAGAAATAAGTAAAGGATCAGAGAGTAGACTCCACAGGAAATGTGGTGGACCCATTCACTAAGCAGATAAGTCAGCAGAAAACTCAAGCGCATCTTGAGAAGATGGGGCTTAGGTTTATAGCTGATTGGCTTTAGTGCAAGTGGGAGATTGTTAGAAGTATGCCCTAGAAGCCAATTTGGCTGACGCATTATTTTATTCTGGGACATAAATTTGTACTTGACCTAATAATGAATTTATTAGAATGGGCATTCTTTTCATTCATGTTCTTATGTGTCCATGAATCGTCCAAGAAATTAATAAGATGATGACGCATATTCTCAAGAGTTGAGAATTTGAGGCATGTGTCATTGGTGATTAATTTCTGAATTGCTCCTGATCGATGGATCATCACGAGGACGGTGATTGATCCGCTGAGATTAGTGCACAGATCGCTTTCTTTGATGGATGAGTCTTGAGTCCACAGTGTGGCGACACTGGAGCAATTGTGCAAGTGCTTGTTAGAGAACAAGGGTACTGAGCGTGACCATAGCAAGTAGTCACTTGGATGTCTATCCACTCGTCAGTGACTTACTTGATGCTGCAGTTGTATGACTGGTCCTTTGACCTGCGATGCCTCGGCTATTCACAGTGAGGTTGCTGTAGTTTGACGAGCACATAAACATGAGCCCTAGCCAATTGGGTTCTTGTGGTGCAGATTGGCTGCAGTAGGTTCATTGTAGGAGTAGGGGTGCATCTAGATGGAATCTATCGATCTTGATAGGTTAAGAGAGATCCTATGTGATTTATGAGATTGAGTTCGTAAATCCTCGGCCGGGGTACTATGTACAGTGGAAAAGGAGTTTTCCATTCTCGAACTTAACTCGAATAAATCTTGACATATGACAGACGATGGGGTTTGACGAGTTATCCAAGACCTCCGTCCTGTAGGGATCCATGATAGAAGGACTGTATTATATGATAACTGCACCTAGAGGTTCATCATTCCATTCTGCTGGGTAGCCACTACATGCTGCTAGGTGTCACTGGTGGATGGTGAGACTCACAGGGACTATCTTGATGATTGATGATCCCTGGTGAGTTGAGTTGGAATTGTTCCAACCTATTGAAAGGAGTTTTCAATGATATTGTGATAGAGATCGCAGTATATCTCACTACCAGACAGAATAGAACCTATGGGGTCACACACAATAGAGGTATTGACCGATCCGATGGTTGAGTTGTGATTTGGAATCACAATAGTTCATGATTATCAATTTGATTGATAATTAATTAACCCACTAAGAGTTAGTGAGTTGAAGAAGGAGTAATTGCAATTGGATTGCAATTCAATTGAATCAATTGGACTTAATTAATTGGGCTTGATCTTATTAAATAAGAGTCCTACTTGGAGTAGGACTCCAAGAGTCCTAATTAGATTAGGACTTCAAATTTAATTAAAGTCCTACTTGGAGTAGGATACGTAGAGTCCTAATTGGATTAGGACTAAAATTAAATAAATTCTAATTGGATTAGGATTCCTAAAGTCCTAATTATTTTTGATCTAATAAATTAAGATGACTCCTAATTGGATTAGGATTGAAGAATTTAATTAAGTCAAGATTCAATTGGGTCATAATTGGATTAGGACTCATATGGATAAGTCCTAATTGATTCATAAATTGATTGAGATCTAATTAGATTAGACCTCAATTGTGAGGGGATTAAAAGGGGCTGAAAGTGGGGCCCACGCACCTCATGAGATGAGGCTTGGGCGTGGGACATGAGAGGATTAGAGGAGGCTCCTTCTTTGTTTAAAGTGGGGCCCCTCCTCTTGCCAAAAGATAGGCGTGAGCTCCTAATTTGTAGGAGCTCACGCCTAGGGTTCAAACAAAAGGAAAAGGGGAGCATGTGGCCCCCTCTTCTTATAAAAGAAAGAGGATACGGCAGCCCCCCTCTCCAATGATGGTTTCAGCCGCACACAAACAAAAAAAAAAGGGGAAGAAAAGGGGAAACAAAGGGGCAGCCCACATCATGGATTTTTGTGCCGTGAGAGCTCCTCCCCTCTCTCTTTTTCTTTTGTGCCGTGAGAGTGCTTCCTCCCCTCTTGGTTTTTGTGCCATGGGCAAGCCTCCTTCCTCTTGGGGTTTCAGCCATGAGCATCAAAGAAAAATAGGGTGGTGTATGGCTTTCTCTCTTCACCCTTCTTCCATCCACAAGAATAAAAGAAAAAGGAGGCAGCAAGATGGGATCTTCTTCCTCCCTTTCAAGTCCTTCTTCTTTCTCTTGAGATCTATCAAAGAGTTGATAAATCAAGAGAGGATTTCAGCCATCAAAACATATCTCTGCAAGGGAGCTAGCACCCCGGGGAGATTAGAGAGTTTGGATTGGTTCTCTGCCTCGTGTGGATACCCGTAGAGGCCGGACGCGTGTGCGGCTTCAAGTGAACCTTTCAACAAATACCACGATCATCAGATTGCGGTGAATATCTACCCGCACAAGGTGAAGATCTGATCTTCCTAATATTATGTAAAAGTATTTAATCCCAATCTATCTACGAACGACGGTTTTAAAATATGTTCATGCGATGAACGGAATCTCGCGCATGTATTCCGCTGCGCGCAGAATTTTTCTGAAATTTTCTGCGGCGTGCGAGGGATTCCAACAAGCTCCAGAAGTTGGCGAGTCGACTCCGGGTCAATTCGAGTCGACTCCCAGTCGAAGAGGCGACTTTAATTCAAATCTGAAACAGTTGCCGAGTCGACTCTAGAAAAGCATGAGTCGACTCCCGCTACAGCCGAGTCGACTCCTGATCGCGCGAGTCGACTCTAACCCACCAACGGACATATTGTCAGGCTGTGCAGAGTGTGCAGAACGGGAAGAAAAAGGTCTCTAACGGCTAGTTTCCGTGGGGGTTGGTTTAAATAGCCACAGAGGACTGTAGCAAGGCAGAGTACAACCATTCCACTCAAAGAAATCAAGCTTTCAATCTCTGCAACCTGTTCTTCAACGAAAAAGAGGGAAGAGCGGCATTAACTGCATCCACCTACTTCTTCCCAACATTAAAAGAGCCTCCTCCTGCATTCAAGTTGACCACACATTCAAGAGGAGATCCGAAGTTCGAGAAGCCCTACTCAACTCCAACTCAAACGTGTTTGAGGGCTTCTAACTTCTCTTCATTTTACATTGTTATTTATCTGCTTTTTGAGAAGCTGTATTTTCTGTTTGTCCCTTTCATTTACAACTTGTCTTTGCTTGGTTCAATCGGGGGATTGAATCAAGGGTGTAGTGGTTTGTTGATGAGCCGAGTGTAAAACCAACGTGTAAGGGTTCGATTGTGATCCCGGGAAAACAATCGGGGCGGTTCTAGTCGGTGAGCCAGGAAAAACCGACCGAGTTCGTTGTGAGCTCGTAAAACAACAAGTTTGGTTGTGAGCTTGTAAAACAACCGGCTGTAATCCTAGGGGTTATAGTGAATTTCCAAGTGAGACTTGGGGAGTGGACGTAGAAGCAAGGGTTAGCTCTGAACCACTATAAAAGCCTTGTGTTTGTAATTGTTTGTCTCTTTCTTTACTCTCATTTCATTCACAGCACATAGCAATTAATTAATCATCTTGGTAAAGCATTAATTAGTCATCCACAATATTTTAAATAGCTAAATTAATTTAAAACCCGATTCACCCCCCCTCTTGGGTTGTCTATCTGGGCAACAGTTTTGAATTAAATTTGGATTCCTACTTGGAGTCGGATTCCTAGAGTCCTAATCGGATTAGGACTTCGAATTCAAATTAGAGTCCTAATTGGATTAGGACTAAAATTAAACAAGTTCTAATTGGATTAGGATTTCTTAAGTCCTAATTAATTATTAATCTAATGAATCAACATGACTCCTAATTGGATTAGGATTGAAGAGTTCAATTGAGTCATGGTTCATTCAAGTTCTAATTGGATTAGGACTAGCATAGATTGAACCCAATTGATTCATGATTTGGTTAAGACCTAATTGGATTAGGACTAAGCCATAAGAGGGACACCTAATCCTCCTTAGAGAAGGAATTAGGGCATCACAAGAAGGAGGGGATCACGCCCCTCCTCCTTGATTCCTTTGGTGCAGCAAGAAGAAAGGGAGGCGCCCCACATGGCATAACATCAAGGGCTCCTAATTTGTAGGAGCCCTAGATGCTTTAAAAGGGGGTAAAGAGGAGGCGCCCTAATTCATTGAAGCGTTCTCCCTTTCCAGCAGTGAGACACCCTCCTCTCCTCTCTTTTCAGCCGCAAGCAAGAAGGGATCAACAAGAGTTGTGGTGGCCTTCTTCCTCCCTCCATCTTGGTTCCAACGCAAGGAAGAAAAAGAAGGCTGCGGGGCTTCGTTTCTCTTTTTCTCTTCATCCTTCTTCTTCCTCCTCCCAAACACAATCAAGGGTTGATTGAGAGGAAGGATATCAGCCATCAAAGATATCTCTGCAAGGGAGCTAGCACCCCGGGGAGATGAAAGCTTGGATCGGTTCTTGCTTCGTGTGGATACCCGTAGAGACCGAACACTTGAACGGCTTCAAGCGAACCTTCATCCAAAACCACGATCATCAGTTTGCGGTGATCATATACCCGCACAAGGTGAAGATCTGATCTTCTAATATTTTTAAAAAGTTTTTAATCCTTATCTATCTACGAACGGTTTTAAACAACGTTCATGCGATGAACGGTTGATCCCGCGCATGCCTCTTCCACTGCATCTAAAATTTTTGAAATTTTTCTGCGGCATGGGCGGGCCTCTAACAGTGGTATTAGAGCCTAGGCATCATAGATTAAGGTAAGGATTAATTATTAATAGGCTTATTAGATCTGAAATTTAAATGATTATGCATGCTGAAAATTTTCTGAATGCAGATTTTTTCTAGGGTGCTGATTTTTGCATGTTGATTTTTATGTGATAAAAAGATAATTCTAATTGCATTGTTAATGGGATTACAAAGTTTAGAATCATGATTAGTATGATCAGCAACCTATGTCATGAGATAATCAATTAGATTTCAGATCTGAAAATTATAATTGCTGCATGTGGTGATGATCATAGGATTCAAACCCTTTTGGTATCAAATGTAATGACCTGCGATGTGATCTGTAATGTCATGTAATTTTTTAGATGCTTGCATGCATCTTATTTGATGTTTTGAGAGGCCTGCATGCCTCCTAAAAGAGGATATAATTTATTATTATTTTTGTTGCTGGGGGTCCAAACCGAGAACGATTGGCACAGCGGTGTGAACGGGGTTCCCTCGGAGTTACTTTGGTTGCGCTCCACCTTCCGCCGGGAAACTTGCAAGCAAACCTCGCACCACCACCGGGGTAGTGGAGGCCCTCCGACGATCAAGTCAGGGGAGATTGAAAGAGAAGGAGAGGTAGCAGTAGCAGGTAAAAGAATACTCTGGAAGATCTTGCTTACCCTCCCCCTTCTCCCCCCAGCCGCATATATACCAGGCTGGGGGGTCTTTCTGGGGGGTTGGTCATCGTGTGGCACGATGGAGTTGCCACTGACATGGTCGTTACAGGGCGTCATGGGGCAGCGCTGGGTACGGCCATGGCAGGGCGTAGTGGAGCTCCGCTTTGTACGGCTGTTACAGGGGATCGTGGGGCAGCGCCGGATACAGCCGTTATAGGGAGTAGTGGAGCAGGGGGCCGCGGCGTGCCTCAGGGGAACAGTCTGTCGTTGTCAAGAGATTGCCGACTCGGGGTCGGATTGCGGGATCAAGGGGCAGCCGACTCGGGGTCGGGCTGCGGAGCCGAAGATATCCGACCCGAGGTCGGATTGCTGGATCAAGGGGCAGCCGACTCGGGGTCGGGCTGCGGAGCCGAAGATATCCGACCCGAGGTCGGATTACGGGATCAAGGGGCAGCCGACTCGGGGTCGGGCTGCGGAGCCGAAGATATCCGACCCGAGGTCGGATTGCGGGATCAAGGGGCTGCCGTAGTCTTCCTGGGCGCGCGTGCCGGTCACGTGGGGCATGGTGGCTAAGTTCCCCCGTAACAGTAGCCCCCCACTTTCGAGCCTGGAACCAGGAGGGGAACGGGTGAAGGGAGTGACGCTTCGAGATTGCCGCCATCCCTCGGAAAGGCGCGTGCGCTCCGAGCCCCCCGCCTCCTTTATGGCGTATGGCGGTTGTCGCTGATCTGGCAGTCTGCGAATTTCGGCGGACATCCTTCCTTAATGGCGTCGATTCGCCTTTGGGGCGCGAGCGATCCTTCGGCAGCCAGGCATCCTCTGGCGTCACCGAGGCGTCACCCGCCTTTCCACCTATTTAACCGGGGGCCCTCCCCCGTCCGCCTTTCTCTTCACAGTCATCTTCGAGTTTCTCCCTTGCGCTGCTGCCGTTGCCGTCGGTCTGTTCGTTCGCTCCTCCTTTGATGCTCTCGGAGCCGTTCTTCCTTCCTTTCCGGTGAGTTGCCTCACTCTTCAACTTAGGGCCCTCCGTACTTTCTCCTTTTGTATTAGTGTACCCCAGTCGTTCCGGTCCCTTCTCCTCTCTTGACCCCGTCCTGACCGTAGATTCACTGGCCGTTAGGGATGGATGAAGTAAGAGCAGACCGCATTCAGTCGGAGCTGGTCCCCGAAGACCTAGATAGGTTCGTGGCCCGGTACCACCTTCCCGAAGCCTGCAACGCTACGCTCCCAGGGCCTGAGGAGAGGATGTCCCATCCTCCTCCAGGGAAGGTCGCCATTAATGAGGACATCCTTCGGGCTGGGTTCCGCTTTCCCCCCTCGGACTTAGTCGTGCAGATGCTTCGAGGTTTAAGAGTGGCGCCGACGCAACTGGTGCCGAACTCATGGCGTACCTTGACGGCCTTCCAGGTTCTCTGCCGTATGCACGAGGTTCCCGCCACCCTGAACGTCTTTTGGGAATGCTATGGCCTGAACGGCCACCCCCGGGACAGAGGGTGGTGGTTCTTTGCGGCGCAGGCGAGGGTGCGGCCTCGTCAAGGAGGCTCCTTCCTCCATTCATGGCTGGAAGGAGCGTTTCTTTTTCATCGACGTAGATCCCTCTTGGGGAATCGGGGCAACCTGGGAGACGCTGATGAAGTCTCCGATCGGCCTATCGAGGTTGTCGAGGGAGGAATCCGATGGCGTCGCCGTCTTGAAGGGGTTGGTTGCCGAGGGCCGGCTCCCCCCGGTGGCTCGCCTTATTTCCGAGGATACCTTGGTGAACGTCGGTCTGAGCTCGGTGCCCGCCGACCGTGAGCCCGCCACCGCTTCTTCTTTTTTAGCTCTTTTCTCCTCTTTCGTTTCTTCCTTCCATCAGTTTCTCAGTTTCTAACCATCCCGTCCTTTTTGCAGAAATCGACGACGTCATGCGGTCGGACAAGGCAATGGCTGTCAGTAGGGCATCCCTACTGGAAGCGGTCCGGAGGAAGAAACGGACTCCTCCGAGCGGGGTCCCATCGGCGAAGAAGCCCCGCCAGCAGGCGACTCCGACGCCGACAGACGGGTCTGGGCCCACCGATCAGGGGGACGCCGCGGGCTCGGACCGACAGTTGACGCCGCATCAGCCCTCCGGTGATGAGACTACCGTTATTCCGGAGGTGTCATCCGGGCGCGCCCGAGACGGCCGGGTTGGACGCGATCGGTCCCCAGCCCGGCCTTCGACTCGGTCGGCTTCGGATGATACGAGAAGGAGGGGCGCGCCGAGGCCCCGGCCGAGCGGGACCCTGTCGATTTCTGGAGCGGCCCCCGCCCCGAGCACGGTCAGCATGACTCTCCTCCAAGCGATGGGTAAGAGTAAGGCTGCAGAACCACCGTCCGGCTCCGGGGCGAAGTCGGGGTCGGCCTTCACTTTCGCCGGCGCCCGAAACCTCATCGAGACGGTGCTGCTGGAGAGGGACCGTAGGCAGGTCCGGCAGATGAGGATCCCTGACGTCGGAGCTGCCAGCTGCGTCTGTCTCATGTCGGTGAGTGTTCTTTTGGTCGCTTTTGTCATTTATAGGCTCTATTGATCCCCGTCTGACGCTCTCATTTTTCCTATCTCTTAGCTCGCCCAGTACATGATTCGTCTGGAGGAGAGCCACGAGGAACAGGCGAGGCTTCTGGCGAGGGCCGAGAGCCGACTGAAAGCTGTAGAGGAGGGAGGCCAGGCTGCGGCGAGGAGGACGACCAGGGACCTCGAGACGAGGCTCCAGGTGGCCGAAGAGCGGGTACTCGGCTTCGCCGTCCTCGAGAGGCAACTGTTGGAGACTCAGGAGCAACTCAAGGTTGCCTCGGGTCTCGAAGGCGAGATCAGGAAGGCGGAGGAGCGGGCCGAAAAGCAGTCCCGGAAGGCTGCCGACTTTCGGGAGAGGTGGGAGAAGGCCCAGCAGTCAGCCGACAACGCCCGCAACCGAACCCGATCTCTTGAAGCCAAGCTGTCCGAATTGGAGTCGGCCTTGGAGGAGTCCCGCGCGAGCAACCAGGAACTTCATTCGCGCCTGGAGGAGGCTGAGGCTGCTCGCGTTGCTGCCGAGGCGAAGCACATGGAGGCTCGGGCTGATCTGCTGAGGGTCTCCTCCGAGGCGGACGACCGGATTGTGGCGAAGGTCATGGAGGCGAAAGCTCAGATTACGGAGCGAGCGGAGGTGGCGCTGGCCGAGAAGAGCGCGGAAATCGGGCATCAGGCGGTACAGGCCTATCGTCAGTCCGCCGAGTTCATCCGTGACATGTCGGAGGCGGTACAGGCCTATCGTCAGTCCGCCGAGTTCATCCGTGACATGTCGGATGCGGGGTCCGACTCCTTTGCCTTAGGCTTCGATGAAGGCCTGGCAAGGGTGTCCGCTAAATACCCCGGGATTGACCTGAGTGGGGTCTCCCTCCTCGACTCCCCTCCGATGCCGTTGCCTGCCGATTCTCCAACTGTCTCCCTACCCCTTGCGGATGTGCTCGCCGTTCCCGACCCACGGGTTCCTCCAAGCTGACTCTCTGTACTTTTCTTTGTTCTTCTCTTTGTATGTTGGCATTTTGCCATGTTGTATGGGTCTCGGCCCTGATGCAACGAAAGTTAATGCAAACAAAGTGTTTCCTCATTTCACTTCGTCCTTCCTCTTTTTAACTCTTGGTAGCGCCTCAACGACTCCTGACTCTTGAAGTTCCTCCGGCGCTAGGCCAGGCATCCGAGGGTTAGGCCTCAGGAAATTCTTCCGGCGCTAGGCCAGGCATCCGAGGGTTAGGCCTCAGGAAATTCTTCCGGCGCTAGGCCAGGCATCCGAGGGTTAGGCCTCAGGAAATTCTTCCGGCGCTAGGCCAGGCATCCGAGGGTTAGGGCTCAGGAAATTCTTCCGGCGCTAGGCCAGGCATCCGAGGGTTAGGCCTCAGGAAATTCTTCCGGCGCTAGGCCAGGCATCCGAGGGTTAGGCCTCAGGAAATTCTTCCGGCGCTAGGCCAGGCATCCGAGGGTTAGGCCTCAGGAAATTCTTCCGGCGCTAGGCCAGGCATCCGAGGGTTACGCCTCAGGAAATTCTTCCGGCGCTAGGCCAGGCATCCGAGGGTTAGGCCTCAGGAAATTCTTCCGGCGCTAGGCCAGGCATCTGAGGGTTAGGCCTCAGGAAATTCTTCCGGCGCTAGGCCAGGCATCCGAGGGTTACGCCTCAGGAAATTCTTCCGGCGCTAGGCCAGGCATCCGAGGGTTAAGCCTCAGGAAATTCTTCCGGCGTTAGGCCAGGCATTCGAGGGTTAGGCCTCAGGAAATTCTTCCGGCGCTAGGCCAGGCATCCGAGGGTTAGGCCTCAGGAAATTCTTCCGGCGCTAGGCCAGGCATCCGAGGGTTAGGCCTCAGGAAATTCTTCCGGCGCTAGGCCAGGCATCCGAGGGTTAGACCTCAGGAAATTTCGCTCGTTGGTCGGCCAAGGCTGGCGCAAGCCGAGGCGACCGGTCGGGGCTTCAGGCTATTCTGCTCCCGGGATGATCATCGGGTTAGCTTGGCATCCGAGGGCCGAGCCTCGGGGAATTCCGCTCGTTGGTCGGCCAAGGCTGGCGCAAGCCGAGGCGACCGGTCGGGGCTTCAGGCTAGTCTGCTCCCGGGATGATCATCGGGTTAGCCTGGCATCCGAGGGCCGAGCCTCGGGAAATTCCGCTCGTTGGTCGGCCAAGGCTGGCGCAAGCCGAGGCGACCGGTCGGGGCTTCAGGCTAGTCTGCTCCCGGGATGATCATCGGGTTAGCCTGGCATCCGAAGGCCGAGCCTCGGGAAATTCCGCTCGTTGGTCGGCCAAGGCTGGCGCAAGCCGAGGCGACCGGTCGGGGCTTCAGGCTAGTCTGCTCCCGGGATGTTCATCGGGTTAGCCTGGCATCCGAGGGCCGAGCCTCGGGAAATTCCGCTCGTTGGTCGGCCAAGGCTGGCGCAAGCCGAGGCGACCGGTCGGGGCTTCAGGCTAGTCTGCTCCCGGGATGATCATCGGGTTAGCCTGGCATCCGAGGGCCAAGCCTCGGAGAATTCCGCTCGTTGGTCGGCCAAGGCTGGCGCAAGCCGAGGCGACCGGTCGGGGCTTCAGGCTAGTCTGCTCCCGAGATGATCATCGGGTTAGCCTGGCATCCGAGGGCCGAGCCTCGGGGAATTCCGCTCGTTGGTCGGCCAAGGCTGGCGCAAGCCGAGGCGACCGGTCGGAGCTTCAGGCTAGTCTGCTCCCGGGATGATCATCGGGTTAGCCTGGCATCCGAGGGCCGAGCCTCGGGAAATTCCGCTCGTTGGTCGGCCAAGGCTGGCGCAAGCCGAGGCGACCGGTCGGGGCTTCAGGCTAGTCTGCTCCCGGGATGATCATCGGGTTAGCCTGGCATCCGAGGGCCGAGCCTCAGGAAATTCCGCTCGTTGGTCGGCCAAGGCTGGCGCAAGCCGAGGCGACCGGTCGGGGCTTCAGGCTAGTCTGCTCCCGGGATGATCATCGGGTTAGCCTGGCATCCGAGGGCCGAGCCTCGGGAAATTCCGCTCGTTGGTCGGCCAAGGCTGGCGCAAGCCGAAGGCGACCGGTCGGGGCTTCAGGCTAGTCTGCTCCCGGGATGATCATCGGGTTAGCCTGGCATCCGAGGGCCAATCCTCGGGAAATTCCGCTCGTTGGTCGCGCGCCTATCACTTGCCACTCGACGGGGTTTCTCCGTGGCCAGCTGCGATCGTATTTCTCCTCCTCTCGAAGCGTCGCCTGGGGAACACCAGAAGGCTATTAAATGTTAATTGAGGCGTTACCTGGGAAATCGGATCGGCCAGTTGTTGCTTGCGAGGAGTGCCAGTTAAGCGGCCGCGATACGCGCGTTCTTCGAGGCGGATGCGGCCTGGGCGCGAGCGGAGATACGTGGGCCGTGGGATACACGCCGTCTGGAGTGTCCTGCAGGAAGAATGCAATTAGGGAGAACGACGCTTAGGAGATCGTGGAAGGATACGCCTCGAGAGCCGGAACGGCTCCGGATTCGATGCGTCCGCATTTATTGGAGCCACCCGCATCGGAACGACCAGGGGGGCCACAGTTTGGCTATAAATATAAGTGCTGGTGCAGTGGAGCCTGCCAAGCCGGAGCTGTTCAGGTTGCCATGGATCGTGGACCTCCTCTCCGGCGCGTGGCTGGGAAACCCCTGCCGGAGGAACGGGAGGCGCGCCCCTCGCGACTTCCGCCAACTAGCCGTTTCATCTGGGATCAACAAGGAGATTCTCCCCGGCGGAACTCCGCTCTAGGCGTTTCATCCGGGATCACATCCCCCCTCTTTTCAGTCCCACCTCCTGATTGAGCTCTGCGCCAGACGCTTCATCCGGGATCGCGCCTCCTCGCGCTCTTCTCCCTTGTATTCCTTCCCTCCCCTTCTCCTGGGGAGGACCGAAATATCCCTTGGAGGTGGCGTTCCTCTAGAAGCAGTGTGAACTTCTTCTGCGGCGGCTCCTCGTCTTTTGCATGAGGCATCGATGGTGCCTCCGGGGGGAAGCACCCACGCCCGGTGGGATCGCAGCTACTTCGGATGGAGGGTTCGGGATCCCAGATCTTCAGCTCCACGGAGTCCCCACCTCTTCCTTACTTTCTTTACTCCTCAATTCTCCTCTGGGAATTCTTTGTAATCACACGAGCACGCCATTGTAACCAGGAATTATTGAAATGAAAAGAACCATACATTTTTGAACTGTCTTTCTGGCTTTGTCTTTCTACTGGTAATACACCCGCAGGTTAGCGGAATTCCAGCTCCTTGGAATTTCTCGACCATCTAGGGCCTCCAACTGGTAGGAGCCAGGTCGGTTTACCCAGCGAACCCTACACGGCCCTCCCAATTTGGCGCCAGCTTCCCACCTTCCGCGGGTTGAGATGCTTTGGCTCGTCTTAGCACCAGATCTCCGATTCTGAAAAGTTTTGGCCGGACCTTGGAGTTATAATACCGGGCCACCCTCCGCTGATACATTGCCATCCGAACCTGCGCCATTTCCCTCGCTTCTTCCAAGAGGTCCAGGTTTCCTCGGAGTTGCTCCGAATTGGCCTCGGGTCGGTGCGCGGCCACCCGAGGCGAGGGGGAGTCCGAGCTCCACGGGGACAACCGCTTTCGTGCCATAGGTTAGGCTGAAAGGCGTCTCCCCGGTAGGGGTCCGATGCGTGGTCCGATACGCCCAAAGGACATTCTCGAGTTCTTCGACCCAAGCTTGCCCCGTCCGACCGATTCGCGCCTTAATTCCTTGGAGGATTGTCCGATTTGTGACCTCGGCCTCACCGTTGGTTTGGGGATGCGACACAGATGTGAACCGATGCTCGATCCGAACTCTCGCAGAAGTCACGGAAATGCTTGTTGTCGAAACTGTCGACCATTATCCGAGATGAGGACCCGGGGTACCCCAATCGGACAATGATGTTTTTCTTCACGAACTTCCGGACTTGCGCCTCCGTGATAGTGGGCCAGCGGCTCTGCCTCCACC
>NW_024069140.1:0-40000 GCF_009389715.1 Phoenix dactylifera
GGGATCGACGTTCATCGCATGAACGTTGTTTCATGAACCATTCGTAGATAGATAAGGATTAAAAATTTTTAAACTAATTTGAAGATCAGATCTTCACCTTGTGCGGGTAGATGATCACCGCAAATCTGAGTTCATGGTTTTATGAAGAGGGTTCGCTTGAAGCCGTTCAAGTGTCCGGCCTCTACGGGTATCCACACGAAGCATAGATCCGATCAAATCTCTATAGTCTTCCCGGGGTGCTAGCTCCCTTGCAAAGACTTCTTTTGATGGCTGATTTCCTCTCTTTCAATCAACCCTTGATTGTGCTTGAGAGGAGGAAGAAGAAGGAGGGATCTTGAAGAAGAACCAAAGCCCTCACTGCAGCCTTTCTTTTCCCTGCATTGGATGAAGGAAGGGAAGGGGAGGAGGCCGCCAAGGCTTCTTCTTCTTTTCTTCTTGCTTGCGGCTGAACCAAGGAAGAGAGGAGAGGGTGGCCACGGCTTGGAGGAAGAGGACTTCACATCCTGCTTGGGCGCCGGCCCTTGCTCCCCTTTTTAAAGCCATCTAGGGCTCCTACAATTTAGGAGCCCTAGAGTTATTTCCTAAGAGGGGGCGCCGGCCCCCTCTCTTCATCCCTCACCACATGGTAAACCCTAATCCACATTAAGTAGGGTTTGCAATGCCCTAATGTGGATTCCTAATCACTATTCAACCATCGGATCGGTCAATACTTCTAGTGTGTGTGACCCCATAGGTTCTATTCTGACTGGTAATGAGATATATTGTGATTTCTATCACAATATCATTGAAAACTTCTTTCAATGGATTGGAACGATTCCAACTCTACTCATTAGGGTTTATCGATCATCGAGATAATCCCTGTGAGTCCCACCATCCACCAGTGACACCTAGCAGCATGTAGTGGCTACCCAGTAGAATAGAATGATGAACCTATAGGTGCAGTTAACATGTGATACAGTCCTTCTATCGTGGATCCCTACAGGACGGAGGTCATGGACAACTCGTCAAACCCCATCGTCTGTCATATGTCAAGATTTATTCGACTTAAGTTCGAGAGTAGAGAACTCTTTCTCTACTGTGCAATCTGCCCCGGCCGAGGTCTTACGAACTCAGTCTTATAAATCACATAGGATCTCTCCTTATCTATCAAGGTCGATAGATTCCTTATAGGTGCATACCCTACTCCTACAGTGAACCTACTGCAGCCAATCTACACTGCATGGACCCATATGGCTAGAGACCATGTATGTGTGCAGTCAAACTACAATAACCTCATTGTGAGTGGCCGAAGCACCGCAGGTCAAAGGACCAGTCACACTACTGCAACATCAAGCAAGTCACTGACGAGTGGATAGACATCCAAGTGACTTCTTGTATCGATCACGCTCAGTACCCTTGTTCTCTAACAAGCACCTGCACTATTACTTCAGTGTCCCCACACTGTGGACTCGAGTCTCGTCCATCCATAAGGAAAGTAATGTGTGCACTGATCTTATCGGATCGATCACCGCCCTCGTGATGATCCATCGATCAGGAGCATTCAGAAATTAATTACTAATGATGCATGGCTCAAATTCTTAACTCTTAAGAATATGCATCATCATCTTATTAATTCTTGGACGATTCATAGACACATAATCAATATGAATGAAAAAGATGCCTTTTATTTATTCAATAATAAAGTCAAATACAAATTACGTCCCAGAATTAATAATGTGTCAGCCAAAAATTGGCTTCTAGGGCATACATCTAACACCTCATTGTTCAAAGATGCTCACAAATTTTGCCAGACTTGTGAGCGATGTCAATGAATGGGTACAATCACCCGTAGAGATATGATGCCACTTAACCCCATTTTAATTGTAGAAATTTTCGATGTCTGGGGTATTGACTTCATGGGCCCTTTCTCGCATTCTGTTTTGAGTACATTCTTGTCAGGGTAGATTATGTTTCGAAGTGGGTAGAAGCTATTGCCACTAGGACTAATGATCATAAGGTTGTGATTAAGTTTTTACAAACAAATATATTTAGTCGCTTTGGCACACCCGAGCTATCATTAGTGATGGGGGATCATATTTTTGCAACCGATCTTTTGAGGCTTTGGTTTGCAAGTATTCAATCACCCAAAAGTTGCCACCCCGTACCATCCCCAAACAAGCGGGGCAAGTTGAAGTTTCCAATAGGGAGATAAAAACACATCTTAGAGGAAAACAATACGCCCCTGATAGAAAAGATTGGTCTCAAAGATTAAACGATTCCTCTCTGGGCTTATCGTACTGCCTATAAGACTCCTATTGGCATGTCTCCTTATCGACTGATTTTTGGAAAAGCTTGCCACTTTACCCGTTAGAACTCGAACATAGAGGTTTTTGGGCCATTAAAAAGTTTAACTTTGATATGGCAGCAGCTGGTTCTAACCGGAAACTTCAACTCAACGAGCTTGAAGAGTTACACAATGAGGCATATGAAAATGCCAAAATTTACAAGGCAAGGACTAAGGCTTTACATGACAAAATCCATTAACCGTAAGTCTTTCGAGCCTAATCAAAAGGTTTGGCTATTCAATTCTAATTGTGTCTCTTTTCTGGTAAACTTCGTTCTAGATGGGATGGTCCCTTTTTAGTTAGAAAGGTTTTTCCTCATGGTGCGGTGAAATTCAACGACATCAATGATGGTCGTATCCTGAACGTCAATGGTCAAAGATTGAAACCTTACATAGGATGTGTTGCAGATGGACAGTTGATTGAATCCCTTGATTTGATGGATCCTATTTATCAGGATAATTAAAGATGTATTGCGTCTGGCTGAAGACGTTAAACTTAGCGCTTGTTGGGAGCAACCCAATTCTCATAGATTATTTCTGCACATTTTCATGTCGCATTTTTCAGGAGTCCTCATATTACTGATGCAATTAAGGTAAAATGCTTCTATCCTCCATATGCATCATATTTTCGTCCAAAATAAAAATAATAATAAAAATAATAATAAAAAAAAACATTGAGGACAATGTCTGGTCTAGGTTGGGGGTATAGAAGAGATTTCAAATTTTTTAAAAAAATTTTTACATTTTCGTATTTTAAATAAGTTATCTAAAAAAAAAATTAAAATTAATTTTTTTAAAAAAAAACCTAATTTCTATGCTTTAGTGCTGAAATGAAAAACACACAAAAGTATATAAAATCTAAAAAGCCCCAATGACTAGTCAACAGTAAGTCAATTTGAGTTCTTTTCATTAAAAGTTCTTTTAGCGAGTTGTAAGATAATTTTTACTTTGGAATTTCACAACACACATGGCCTACACTTCTAAGGGTTAGGTTCAACATTATGTTGTTAAGTCTGGTAGCAACCTTGAGTCCTGATGAATCATACTTATCTAATTCACTTTTATCTCAAAAAAAAAAAAAAAATAAATAAATAAAAAAAAAAAAAAAGAGTGAATTTAGTCAGGTACATCGAAAAGGGCTACCTATTGTCAAAGGTCAGTGGGGCTTGTGATGATGAACCCGAGCAAAGGTCCGTAAGGGAGTCTTGATGCCCAACACCTTATGCCATCTGGTGTTGGAGTGTTGACTGAATGCTCGTTACATGGAGGAATCATTACAAGAGTAAAAGTGCATAAAAAAAGAAAGAGAAAATAATATTGACCTTTGAAAAAGACGATAGTGTGAAAGTCGTCATTGTAAAAATTCGGATAAACTGAAATATTATAGATAAAGCCCATAAGGTATTAAAGTAAACATCCATAACTCTCGAAATCCTGCAAGATAGGATGATTTTGAATCAGTGATTAGGTTTTATCTGACCAATTCTTGGAAACTACCAGCTTTAGCAGTATTTGGGGAATCCAAAGCCTTAGCTTGTGTATGGTCCGGATATCACCGAGCACCCAAGTATAAATAAATCTTACAACTCCCTAACGGAAACTTAATGATTTCAACTTAAGTTGCATACTGACGTAGGATTTGGGCTGACTTAGTAATTAAAACTTTGTATGCTTTTGAAATTATTGGCACTTATGCATTTGAAATTAGATTTTATGTAACGATAAAATAAATTGGAAAGAGACCACAGTTTGTAGGTATCTGAGCCGGAAACCCTCACGAGACAAAACTCGTCCACTAGGGCTACCTAGGGGTTTAAAGCCTTATTGCATACGGTAAATGCAATCGCGATTCTTGCGAAAGTGAGTTAGTTTTTTTATTTTATTTTGCTCGAGGACTAGCAAAATATAGGTTGGGGGGTGTGATAAGTGCTAAATAATGCATAAATTAATATCTTATTCATAGCACTTATCATTATTTTAATTCATATATTTTGTGAATTTAACCATAAAAGATGTGTTACCCTCATCATTGCATTTTAATAAATTAATTAGAGTTTGATTTAATTATTTATTAATTGAGCCTAATGTATGCAAGTCAAGTCAAGCTCAATAAAATAAAGTCTAAACCTACACTGCATCATTTCATAATTTCACACCCTCCGGAGTCGACTTCAAGAACTTTTCTCCAAAATCCAGTGCTTCCCATTAATTCCTGACTGTTTTCAATTTTTACCTAAATTTCTTCTCACGTCGTTCCAACTCTCTTTCTACGTGTTCCAATTCTCCTATTTTAACTTTAAAAATAATAGAATCCCTTCAACATTTGTCTCTCAGATCTCAAAATATATCATCTCTAGCCGCACGGATCCTAAAGAATTCTAGCGTTGGCCTCTTCCGTTTCCGCAGCCGAAAACAGAGCCAGCCTCAATCCCATCTTCTCCGTGATTCTCTTCCTCCTTAAATCCTTCCCTCCCAAAGAAACAGATTCTTCTCTTCCGGCTTGGATCTCATAAAATCCCACGTCCCAGCACCATCATCCTCTTCCCCATCGTAGTCCTTCACTTCCAGCCATTCCCTCCATCTTCACGGGATAAAATCAAATCCCATCCCCCAGCTCATCCCGCCTTCCATCCCTTTCAGCATGCCATCAATTCCCTTCCCGTCCGCATGAACCCAGCAACCGCATCCATGGATAAAGATCAAAGCCCCAGCTCATCTGCCTCAGCAAACAGAACCCAAGTCTTCCATCGATCCACCATATCCACGCTTCCTCTGTTCGCAGATTGACTCCATCATCCCACGTCCCCCTCCCTAGCTCCCGTGTCCCACGAACAAAACCAAGCCCAACGTCCTTCCTAGATTTTCTCCCGTTCGCGATCGGATATGCCATCCACACCATCCTTTTCGAACCGTTTTCTCTGCTTCCGGAAGAGATGGAGCAACCCGTACGCGTCTTCCCCGCATTCACCTCCCCTGCTTCAGCGTCCGTAGCCAACTTTATGAGATTCTTCCACATCTAAAGAGCCGTTGGCCTGTTCCCAGCCAACTCCACGAATTCCCAACCGAATCTATCATCCTCATCCCGTAGCATCTCAAATCTCCCAACCATTTCCTTCAGCCTCCGGATAAGCTTAAATCCCTTGCTTCGCGTCTGGAATCCAGCAGCATTGCGAGCGTAATCTTCAACATCTCGATCACTTCCCACAGATAAGTCGCAAGCTTATTGAGGTGGGCAGCCTATAAAAAGGCCAGGCGTGAAACAGAGGAAGGCAACTTGGCTGGGAGTGGGGATTCCACTCCTCTTCGACTCTTTCTCAGGTTGAGTTCCCACAAGAATAAAAAGGGGAGAGAAGGGAGCCGGCTGGTGGAAGGAGCCAATCATCATGAAGTTCCCCTAAAGTGCAGCTGTTCAACTCTTCATGGAAGGCTGATCTTCTCTTTAGGGGCTGGCTGCAGCCCTAACAAAGGGACACGAGTTTTTATTTTATTTTATATTCTTGGGGTTGTATGAACTTATTGTTTTTCAATGGATATCTTCTTTTGAATCATATTTAATTTCTGTGATTTTAAGTATGATGTTCGTACAACTGTTCTTCATGATCACTAAGTAAATATAAGATAGTCCATGCTTAGGGAAGATGCAGTGTCCTGCCACATTAGTTTAGAATAGACATTTCATGCCAACCGAGATGGATTATTCCCAAATTATTTTTGTGAATTTTTATTTAAATGCTTATTAGGCTTGTAGGCCAATTTGCAAATTAATCCAAAAATAAATCAAAATACAAATAACCCTTGTTCGCGATGTTAGTGGTGAATTTCTTGCCCTAGGTTTTCCTCAACTGATAACTTTTAATTGCATTTTTTATTAAATTCCTTAGTTTAGTTTTCTTC
The DNA here is from genome assembly GCF_009389715.1 of Phoenix dactylifera. Classification (NCBI taxonomy): domain Eukaryota; kingdom Viridiplantae; phylum Streptophyta; class Magnoliopsida; order Arecales; family Arecaceae; genus Phoenix; species Phoenix dactylifera. The sequence continues at coordinate 6,218 of NW_024069140.1, forward strand.
ACAAACTCTTCCTTTTTAAATATTTTTATTTTTTAAGAAAACAACTGTAGCCCCAAACCCTGTGGATCGATACCCCGTAATCACTATCCTACCAGATACGTTGCTATTGCGTGGTCTTTAAAGTTGACTATCAGTTGTCAAAAGAATTCTCCATGAAAGTCCTTGGGGAAGCATCCTATATTTTGGGTATAAAGGTCTATAGAGATAGATCTAAAAGGATGCTTGGCCTATCATAGAAGATATACATAAAGGAAGTGCCTGAAAAGGTTCAGCATGGAAAACTCTAAAAGGGTCCTCTTACCCCTTAGGCATAGAATTCATCTCTCCAAGAGATGTGCCCCAACACATCTGAAGAGATTCAACGCATGAGCAAGATCCTTATGCATCGGCAATAGGGAGCCCTTATGTATGGCCATGCTGTGTACACGACCTGATATAGCCCTTGCTGTGAGTATCACTAGCAGATATCAGTCGAATCCAGGTGAAGAGCACTGGACAGCTGTGAAGAATATTCTTAAGTACTTAAGAAGTGATAAGTGCTTATATTCATAATTTAGCTATCTTTCCATAAGCACTTATCAATGTTCTTAAAACTAATAAATACATATTTACCATGAAATTGAATAAATATTGAATAAAATTTAAAATATGGTAATAAGTAAATAATTCTTTTTTAAAATAGATTCTGAACTCATCTCTCTCCTGGTTGCGATTTTTCATGAAAACAGGGGATTGGGTTGACCCGGTTTAGTAACCTGATGGAGTTGTAATCAAGCTAAGGCTATAATTAAATAGGTTTTGGTCTTCATTAGATAATTATTTTTTGTATAGAAAAAGGTTTGATTAATTTTTTTTATTAAGTTCCGGTCTTGTTTTTGGGTCTTATCGAGTCCGGTCTGAAGCAGTTTAGCAATAATTAAATTTGAAGACATTGGGCTCGAGAACAAGTTCAAGCAACTCAACGATCATGACCCACCGCAAATCCAAAGCCAATTTCCAACTAATTCGTTATCTGCCTTCATATAAAATTTATAATAATAATAATAACTAAATATTCACGATTCACTGTTCATATGAACAGTGTCCAGTTAAAACACTGTTCATATGAACAGTGTTCGTGAAATCACTGTTCATGTGAACAGTGTTAGAGAAAAAAATAAAATAATAAATAATACATAATAAATAAATAAATAAATAAATAAAAATTAAAAAAAAAGACTCAGCCACTGTTCATCTTCTTCCTCCCCGATGAACATCTCACGCGCAGCCCACCGTCCGCGGCGTCCTCCCGACGATCCCGCGACCAAATCCGTCGGCGACTAGTCCTTCGTGATTCCAGTCGGCCGCAATCAGCCGCGTGCCCACCATGCCCGTGCGGTCGACTCTTCCCAGCAGCGGAGATCCAGCCCCTTCGCCAACACTGCCCGCGTCTTCTCCTCTGAGATCAACGATCCACTCCTAGCAGTCGAAATCCCAACATCTCCGCCTCTTCCTCCGCCCGTGACACAGCCCGCAGCCGAGCCGTGCGACCGTGAATCCCCAGCTCCTCTCCGTGATCCTAGCCTCCTCCGCGTCCGGGCATCCCGTGATCTCACCTCCGCATCTCCAGCGCGCTCTCAGTGGATCCATCAAGGGGGAGAATGGGTATAAAGAGGGTGGCCATCGACTTGGAAAGGGAGAGGAGGGGGCTCGGTTCAACAGAAAACAGGGAAGGCCCTGTTTCAGTGAAGGGCCGAACCAGAAGGAAAAAAAAGAGAGGATACTTTGGAAAATTATGAGGCAGGTGGCGTGGATCCTCTCAGCGAGCCGATCAAAGTCGCCGAGCATCATGAGCAGCTAAACCTCGGTTTAGGGGTTGACGAAGCCATAGAGGAGTATCCGTTTTATTCTTATTGATTTGAGTTTGTATCGTAAGATTGTTGCATGATGAAGAATTTATCAATTGATCTTATGATTTATTCAATTTATGTGAATTGTTTATCTTGCAGAAAATACTTTACATAGATTGCTCTATTTCATCGAATCCTACACCTGTGGTTTGGAGGAGATATTCATGTGACATCAATTTTATCTTTTTAATGATTTAATGATCAGATGCATCATGCTAGGTTAGACAGGCCATGCTTATTGTTAGAATAGATGGTTTGTGCTAGACTTAGATGATTCATGCTGCAAATTAATTATAATTTTTAATGATTGCTTTGGCTTGTAGTCGGAAGCAATTAAGTCTTAAATACAACTCAATCATTAAAAGCGTCACGGATACAACTCTATCGGTGGAATCTAGCCCTAAACACCTCTCTCCATTGATAATTCGTACTACTATATCCACATTAATTCTTAGTTTCTATCATTTACTCTGGCCTATGTCCTTTGAAGTCATTATTTAATTAGGAAAATAACTTATTCTTCAATCCCTGTGGACCGACACCTGTAATCACTATCCTACAGGATACGTGCTATTGCGTGGTTTACTTTTGAAATTGAAAGAACCGATCAAGAAGAACTAAAGATTTATTCTTGGTCTTTGGAGGAACATCAGAGTTAAAGGTAGAAGGGTATACAGATTCAGACTTCATGACTGATATCGATGATAGAAAGTCTACATCTGGATATGTGTTCTTGTGCAATGGTGGTACGGTGAATTGAAAAAGTTCTAAACAACCGATCATTGCTGATTCTACTATGGAAGCTGAATATATCGCCAGCTCTGAAGCTGCTAAGGAAGGCTTCTAGTTCAAGAAATTCATTGCAAAATTGGATGTAATGTCATCAGATGCTATAACACTCTACTGCGATAATAATGGTGCCATAGCTCTTGCTAAGGAGCCAAGGTCTCATCAGAAGTCAAAGCATATAGAGCGGCGCTTTCACCTCATTCGCAACTATGTTGAGAAGAAATATGTCGAGGTGCAGAGAGTAGACTCCGCGGACAACGTGGCGGACCCGTTCACTAAGCAGCTGAGTCAGCAAAAGACTGAAGCCCACCTTGAGAAGATGGGACTTAGATATATGACTGATTGGGCTTTAGTGCAAGTGGGAGATTGTTAGATGTATGCCCTGGAAGCCAATCTGGCTGACATATTATTCATTCTAGGACATAATTTTATACTTGACTTTATTATTATTGAATAAATAAAAGGTATTTTTTCATTCATATTGTTTATATGTCTATGAATCATCCAAGGAATTAATAAGATGATGATGCATATTGTCAAGAGTTGAGAATTTGAGCCATGTATCATTGGTGATTAATTTCTAAATGCTCCTGATCGATGGATCATCACGAGGACGGTGATCGATCCAATGAGATCAGTGCACACATTACTTTCCTTAAGGATGACGAGATTCGAGTTCACAGTATGGGGACACTGAAGTAATAGTGCAGTTACTTGTTAGAGAACAAGGGTACTGAGCGTGACCAAGACAAGAAGTCACTTGGATGTCTATCCACTCGTCAGTGACTTGCTTGATGTTGCAGTAGTGTGACTGGTCCTTTGACCTGCGGTGCTTCGGCTACTCACAGTGAGGTTATTGTGGTTTGACTGCACGTATACATGGTCTCTAGACATATGGGTCCATGCAGTGAAGATTGGCTGCATTAGGTTCACTGTAGGAGTAGGGTATGCACCTATATGGTATCTATCGATCTTAATAGATAAGGAGAGATCCTATGTGATTTATAAGACTGAGTTCGTAAGACCTCGGCCGGGGCAGTATACACAGTGGAGAAAGAGTGTTCCACTCTCGAACTTAAGTCAAATAAATCTTGACATATGAAAGACGATGGGGTTTGACGAGTTGTCCATGACCTCCGTCCTGTAGGGATCCACGATAGAAGTGAAGGGTTCTAGCATGCTATAATGGGCAGCGGAAGCTAGGAATTTTAAAATTTCTTAATAAAGTTCCTTAACATAAAACCCTTATAAGCCAAGATCACCTTAATGGAAGCAATCAAATAATATATTATAAATGCAGAAATAGAAGAATACCTCTAACGCTAATCCAATGTGCAGAATTTTCACTAGGTGCTCAAGTGTTCACCCTCCAACGTTGATCCACACGAAAACTTGATTTAAGTCTTAAGCTCCAAAGACTTTGATCCTTAATGCAGAATTCCTCTAAAGAACTCTAATGGCTTGCTTTTCTTTCTTTCTATTTTTCTTTAACCTTCTAAAATCACTTCTAATCCTTTTGTCCTAAAGAAGACCACCTTGTCTCGGCTTAGGACACACTAGAAGCAATGCTAGAAAGAAAGAAACCAATGTAAGAAAGAAAGAAGAGAGGAGTGGGGTGGAGTTGGAATGATGAAACCTATGGAGTGCTAGCCTATTTATAATAGGTGTAGGGATGCATCTCCAAGGGATGCATCCCATCCACACATCCTCTCATGAAAGGGCATCATCTAAAGGGCCATATCAAATAAAAGGAGGTGCAGATCAAGTGAAGAGGTGTATCAAATGATATGTCCTTTCATGTGGTGCCATATTTTGACCAAGTCAACATCACATGCTAATCACATGTCCATCATGCCTCACCTCTTGATCTTTCATGATGATGATCCAAGGGCTCCAATGTAAGGCGCCATTCACTTAACCCATTATTTCTTCATCCAATGGTGGGATTAAGATCCAATGATCAATTATAATAGCCATCCTCTAACCCAATCCAATTGGGTTAAACCAACTACCCATTATGTCTTCATCCAATAGTAGATCAAGATCTAACGGTCTAGATTGAATGATTTATTAAATCTAATCCAATTAGACTCAAACTAAGCCAATTAGGTGCCAACTCTTGGCTAACCTATATTAGAACATGATCTAATCAAATTAGATCAATTAAGAATCGGATTCGAATCCAATTCGAATCAAGAGCTAAGGGTTTGCAACACCTGCTAGGATGTCTATCTTGCAAACATGATCTAATCCAATTAGACCCTTAATAAGTTTTCTTGTGTGTGACCCATTGGGTTCCATACTTAGCCAGCAATAGGTGTGAGTGCGAGTTGACCCAACTTGATTAGAACTCTTCTAATCGATTTAAGTCCAAACTGCGCGAATCCGAACTTAACAAATAGAATCCTTTCTAATTGGTGATCAAATTAAACTCTTTAATTCGATCAAACCTATAAGACAAGATTGACGTCTAGCAACATGTCATGTCTACCTGAAAAATATGGAATTTGGTAGAAATACCAAAAATACCCTTCAGTGGCAAGTTACCATGCAATTCAATCCTTTAATCAAACTGCATCCCGAATATGTATATGAGTATGAATATATGTCAAACTCAATTTCATATTCATATATTTCCCAATCTTCTAATGATAATTCAAATAATGAAACATTAGAAACTCTTTCTAATTTTTATTGTGCTTTGATCAAAGGCTTCCTGAATTATCATATGATTAGAATAAATAGGATGCGATCTTCTCTTACTAGAAGTGATTAATTCCTTGTTGACCTACTCATAACCTTCGTACACAATCCACCATATCCAAAGACCTCGTACATAACTTATTGTCATGAATGAGTGGAAACCAAAATATGAATTTATGTGCACAAGATACTATGGTGATCTCAGGTCAAAGGATCAGTTGCACAACTCCCACTAAGAGAATCATCTTTTGATATGTAAGTAAGACTTCATAAGATTTCTCTTTGTAGGTCAATTCAGTGAACTCATTTCTCTAATGAGCATCCACATCTTTGTATTAGTGTCTCCACACAAGTGATTGTGAGATCAATCACCCTCTGCATCGAGCATACATAAGATGTGCCAGTCTTTCCGGTAAACATTGATCCCCGACTCAATGTACCAATGACTAAAAATATTTAAGATTAGGATTTTAGAATTTTAGGTCTCACTAGTATGATCTCATCATAGCCTCAAAATCATTGCCTTAATCTAAGAGGTTCATCACAAATATAATCAACAGCATATAATGAAACACAATGCCTTTATTTATATTAAATGTCATGTACATGATTTGAAAAATTAAAAAAAAATCCTTCATAATACATATTGTGATTGGCTTATAGGGCATCTACTCTTTCAATCTCCCACTTGCACTAAAGCCAATCGCCCTTATATTTCATCCCCATACAATCGAGGTGGCGATCGAACTGCTATTGTGGTAGAGCTTTAGTGAACGGGTCTGCTAAGTTGTTCTTTGTGTCTACTCGTTCAATGACTATGTCTTGTCTCTCGACGATTTTTCGAACGAGGTGGAAGCGTCTTAGAATGTGCTTGGATTTGTGATGAGACATTGGTTCCTTTGCTTGAGCAACAGCTCCAGTGTTGTCACAATAAACTGGAACTAGTCCAGCAATCTCAGGAACTACTCCCAACTCAGAGATGAACTTCTTCATCCAGACAGCTTCCTTAGCGGCTTCACTTATAGCGATGTATTCTGCCTCAGTAGTTGAGTCAGCTACAGTTTGCTGCTTGGAACTCTTCCAGCTCACTGCACCACCATTTAGGGTAAAGACATACCCTGAAGTGGACTTGCTATCATCTGAGTCTGATTGAAAACTAGAATCAAAAAATCCTTCTAGTTTCAACTCAGATCCTCCATAAACTAGAAAAATATCTTTAGTCCTTCTTAAGTACTTAAGAATATTTTTCACAGCTATCCAATAATTCTCTCCTGGATCAGCCTGGAATCTGCATGTTATGCCTAAGGCATAAGCAACATCAGGCCTAGTACATAGCATAGCATACATAATTGATCCTACTGCTGAAGCATAGGGAATAGAATTCATTCTATTCCTCTCTTCAGATGTCTTAGGAGACATCTTCTTAGAGAGACGTATGCCATGACTCATAGGTAAGTAACCTCTTTTACTTCCTTCCATGCTGAATCTTTTCAGCACACGATCTATGTACTTAGACTGGGACAAGCCTAGCATCCTTTTAGATCTATCCCTATAGATCTTTATACCAAGTATATAGGATGCTTCTCCCAAGTCTTTCATAGAATAGCTTTTTGATAGCCAAGTCTTGACCGATTGTAACATTGAAATATCATTTCCAATGATTAGTATGTCATCTACATACAATATTAAGAAGACAACGGCACTCCCACTAGTCTTCTTGTACACACATGGTTCACCCACATTTTTGATAAAACCAAACTCTTTGACTGTTGTATCAAAATGGATGTTCCAACTCCTCGATGCTTGCTTTAATCCATAAATGGATCTCTTAAGCTTGCATACTTGATTTTCTCTCCCTTTTGAGACAAATCCTTCTGGTTGTGTCATATAAACCTTTTCTTCAAGATAACCATTAAGGATGGCGGTTTTGACATCCATCTGCCAGATTTCATAATCATAGTATGCAGCTATTGCAAGCAAAATCCGAATAGATTTGAGCATAGCTACTGGTGAAAAAATTTCATCATAGTCAATTCCTTGCTTTTGCCTGAAACCTTTTGCCACCAATCTAGCCTTGTAGGTTTCTACTTGGCCATCTGCTCCAATCTTTTTCTTATAGACCCATTTGCAACCTATAGGGTTTACACCCTTTGGTGCATCAACCAAAGTCCATACTTGGTTGGTATACATAGAATCTATTTTCGATTTCATAGCTTCTAGCCATTTGTCAGAGTTACTACTCATGACAGTTTTCGAATAGGTCAGAGGATCATTATTCTGAATAATGTGGGCTTCATCATTCTCAATGATGAATCCATATCTCTCAGGTGCTCTTCGCATTCTTTCTGACTTTCGGAGAGGATATGTGTGTTGTGGTTGTACCTCATTTATGGGTACATCTGGTTGAAGAATTTCTTGTGTTTCTATTTGTAGGTCTTGAACTTTTTCAAGTTCAATTCTCCTATCCTTGCCTTTTTCCAAGATAAACTCTTTTTCTAAGAAAGTGGCATGTCTACCTACAAAAACCTTTTGTTCGGTAGGATGATAGAAGATGTATCCTATACTATCTTTAGGATAACCTATAAAAATATATTTATCTGATCTAGCACTTAGCTTATGTCCAAAATTTCTTTTGACATACGCTTGGCAGCCCCATATTTTAAAATATTTAAGATTAGGCCTCTTTCCTCTCCATATCTCATATGGAGTACTAGATACAGATTTTGAAGGTATCCTGTTTAGCACTTATGTGGCAGTTTCTAAAGCAAAACCCCAGAAAGAAATAGGAAGATCTGTAAAGCACATCATGGACCTTACCATATCTAATAAAGTATGATTCCTCCGTTCAGCTACACCATTTAATTGTGGCGTATACGGAGGTGTCTATTCAGAGAGAATACCCTTTTCTTTAAGATGATTTAAAAACTCACTAGAAAGATATTCACCTCCTCGATCAGATCGAAGAATTTTAATACATTTTCCAGTTTGTTTTTCAACCATACTTTGATACTCTTTAAATTTATCAAAAGCTTCAGATTTATGTTTCATAAGATACACAAATCCGAACCTTGATAAATTATCAGTGAATGTGATAAAGTAAGAGTATCCACCTCTAGCTGGAGTTGTCATAGGACCACATACATCTGTATGTATAAGTCCTAATAACTCACTTGCCCTTTCTTCATGTCCAGTGAATGGAGACTTGGTCATTTTTCCCATAAGACAAGATTCACAAGTTCCTAATGATTCATAATCATAAGGGTCAAAGAACTCTACTTTGTATAACTTGTTGATTCTTGATTCACTTATGTGACCAAGTCGGCAATGCCAAAGGAGGGTATTATTCACTTCCTCTATCTTTCTTTTATTTCTTTTATTAATATGAAAGACATTGTCATTAAGTAATAAAACTAGAAGACCATTTTCCATAATGCCATTGCAAAGATGCTCATTAGAAAAATAAATAGAGCAACCATTGCCCTTTCCATTAATTTCAAAGCCTTTCTTTAACAACAAAGGAATGGAAATTACATTTCTAATAATTTTGGGCATATAATAACAATCTTCTAATTGTAGGAGCTTTTCCGAAGGCAATTCCAAGTTGTAGGTTTCAACAGCTTCAGCCTGGATGGACTCTCCTCCAGCGCCATACAGCTTGAAGTTACCTTTCTTCAAAATTTTAATTTTCTGTAGTCCATGCAAAGATTTGCAAATGTGAAAACCACAGCCGGTATCCAATATCCATGAATTTGAATTTGAAGAACTTAATGACAAGTTGGCATGTAACATAAACATACCTTTTGATGCAACTCTTGCATCGGTCTTCATACTTGCAAGAAAACTCTTGCAATTCCTTTTTCAGTGGCCAGCTTTGCCGCAATGAAAACAGGTACTTGATCCGGAGTTTTTCTTTCCTTTTTTCTTTTTGCTACTCTTGGGGTTCAATTGTTTCTTAGAACCCTTATTTTCCGATTTTCTCTTAGAGGTGCTATTTATAAGAAGGAGTGGACCTTTATCCTTCTTGATATGTCCTTCAGCTGTTTTGAGCATATTTAACAGCTCGGGCAGGGAGGTGTTCAGCTTGTTCATATGAAAGTTCACAACAAACTGAGAGAATGAATCAGGCAGTGATTGCAGGATCAAATCCTGACTGAGCTCACTATCCATAGCAAAACCTAATTGACTTAATCTAGTGATTAAGTCTATAACTATAAGAACATGGTTTTGCACTGGAGTTTCTTCATTCATTCTAGCACGGAACAACTGCTTAGATATTTCATACCTAGCAGTCCTGCTTTGTTCTCCATACAACTCTTTTAAATTGAGAAGTATGGATTGAGTGTCCATCCCTTCATGTTGCCTCTATAATTCATTGCTCATAGAGGCAAGTATGATACATTTGACAGTCAAACTATCATTTTTCCACATCTTATGTGTGGCAACCTCCTCTTCTGTAGCATCATCCCCTAGATCTCCAAGATCAGTGGTTTCAAGTATATAGAAAATTTTCTCCTGAGTGAGTACTATCTTTAAATTCCTCAACCAGTCCACATAGTTTGGTCCGGTCAACTTGTTGGCATCTAAGATGCCTCTTTGTGAAAGTGAAGAAGCCATTTAATAATTCTACATATGCAAGAACAAAACTAACATAAGCAGACCAATCATGATGACATGTTTGCAACTAAATAAGGACTTTAATCTAATTTGTCTCCTACTATTTTTATCGAATATCATAGCCCTCTTCTATGATAAACGTGAAAGTATAATTTTTTTTTCTTAGTAGGGTTGTAATCCTAATTTATCATAAAAAGCTTTGTGTTTACACAACAAACTCTTATGAGTTCAATGGTAGGAAACTCTTTCCAATTGCATCTCATGCAATTCTCAACTTTATCTTGTCCTTTTAAAATACTTATTGCCTTGTGTTAGCACAACAAACAATAATATTTTAGTTAAGTCAAACCCTTCATTTCCATATAGTCATATTCGAATAATATTGCCCTTGTGGTTGCACAACAAGGCAATATATTAAAATATGCCATAAGCATCTTAATGCACCAAGACAGTATAACATCAGTCCTCATTGCAAGTCTTGTGGTTGCACAACAAACTAGCATGGATCTTGACATAATAATGTCGAGGTATGAAGGAAGGATATTAGTAGTGTTTTATCAACATTAAACTTATCCATAATAGGCAATCACATAATTAGCCAGGTAAGCAGGTGGGAGGCTCCCCTTACTCAGAGAGTAAGGTCCTAATTAAGTAACCACCTTTAGTGCTTTCCTTAGACACCAATTAGATTAATTGTTCTAGAATGGGTTAGCTCAAAGTTTTTCAATACTATGACTTAATATAATTTTTATTGAGGGCTTACTAGTCTCTAGCACATTCTTTAATTGTAACATATATTTAACATGTCTAAAATAAACTATTATGCATCATGGCTATCTCATAGCATGTATAAATCATAAGCAATTAATTAACATGCTTCAACATATTTTTATATGGAAAATTTCATATCATGATATTTTATTACATAACATATCATATATGAATCATACATTTCAGCATTTCTCTAAGCATATGACATTACTATCTCATAGTAAATTAATAATCATACATCATACATAATTATTTGATTGAACCAATTAGGGATGGCTCTGATACCACTGAAGGGTTCTAGCATGCTATAATGGGCAGCGAAAGCTAGAAATTTTAAAAATTTCTTAATAAAGTTCCTTAACATAAAACCCTTATAAGCCAAGATCACCTTAATGGAAGCAATCAAATAATATATTATAAATGCAGAAATAGAAGAATACCTCTAACGCTAATTCAATGTGCAGAATTTTTACTAGGTGCCCAAGTGTTCACCCTCCAATGTTGATCCACACGAAAACTTGATTTAAGTCTTAAGCTGCAAAGACTTTGATCCTTATTGCAGAATTCTTCTAAAGAACTCTAATGGCTTGCTTTTCTTTCTTTCTATTTTTCTTTAACCTTCTAAAATCACTTCTAATCCTTTTGTCCTAAAGAAGACCACCTTGTCTCGGCTTAGGACACACTAGAAGCAATGCTAGAAAGAAAGAAACTAATGTAATAAAGAAAGAAGAGAGGAGTGGGGTGGAGTTGGAATGATGAAACCTATGGAGTGCTAGCCTATTTATAATAGGTGTAGGGATGCATCTCCAAGGGATGCATCCCATCCACACATCCTCTCATGAAAGGGCATCATCTAAAGGGCCATATCAAATAAGAGGAGGTGCAGATCAAGTGAGGAGGTGTATCAAATGATATGTCCTTTCATGTGGTGCCATATTTTGACCAAGTCAACATCACATGCTAATCACATGTCCATCACGCCTCACCTCTTGAACTTTCATGATGATGATCCAAGGGCTCCAATGCAAGGCACCATTCACTTGACCCATTATTTCTTCATCCAATTGTGGGATTAAGATCCAATGGTCAATTATGATAGCCATCCTCTAACCCAATCCAATTGGGTTAAACCAACTCTCCATTATGTCTTCATCCAACGGTAGATCAAGATCTAACGGTCTAGATTGAATGATTTATTAAATCTAATTCAATTAGACTCAAACCAAGCCAATTAGATGCCAACTCTTGGCTAACCCATATTTGAACATGATCTAATCAAATTAGATCAATTAAGAATCGGATTCGAATCCAATTCGAATCAAGAGCTAAGCATTTGCAACACCTGCTAGAATGTCTATCTTGCAAACATGATCTAATCCAATTAGACCCTTAACAAGTTTTCTTGTGTGTGACCCATTAGGTTCCATACTTAGCCAGCAATAGGTGTGAGTGCGAGTTGATCCAACTTGATTAGAACTCTTCTAATCGATTTAAGTCCAAACTGCGCGAACCCGAACTTAACAATTAGAATCCTTTCTAATTGGTGATCGAATTAAACTCTTTAATTCGATCAAACCTATAAGACAAGATTGACGTCTAGCAACGTGTCATGTCTATCCGAAAAATAGGAAATTTGGTGGAAATACCAAAAATACCCTTCAGTGGCAAGTTACCGTGCAATTCAATCTTTTAATCAAACTGCATCCCGAATATGTATATGAGTATGAATATATGTCAAACTCAATTTCATATTCATATATTTCTCAATCTTCTAATGATAATTCGAATAATGAAACATTAGAAACTCTTTCTAATTTTCATTGTGCTTTGATCAAAGGCTTCCTGAATTATCATATGATTAGAATAAATAGGATGCGATCTTCTCTTATTAGAAGTGATTAATTCCTTGTTGACCTACTCATAACCTTCGTACACAATCCACCATATCCAGAAGACCTCGTACATAACTTATTGTCATGAATGAGTGGAAACCAAAATATGGATTTATGTGCACAAGATACTATGGTGATCTTAGGTCAAAGGATCAGTTGCACAACTCCCACTAAGAGAATCATCTTTTGACATGTAAGTAAGACTTCATAAGATTTCTCTTTGTAGGTCAATTCAGTGAACTCATTTCTCTAATGAGCATCCACATCTTTGTAAGTGTCTCCACACAAGTGATTGTGAGATCAATCATCCTCTGCATCGAGCATACATAAGATGTGCCAGTCTTTCCGGTAAATATTGATCCCCGACTCAATGTACCAATGACTGGGAATATTTAAGATTAGAATTTTAGAATTTTAGGTCTCACTAGTATGATCTCATCATAGCCTCAAAATCATTGCCTTAATCTAAGGGGTTCATCACAAATATAATCAACAGCATATAATGAAACACAATGCCTTTATTTATATTAAATGTAATGTACATGATTTGAAAAATTAAAAGAAAATCCTTCATAATACATATTGCGATTGGCTTGTAGGGCATCTACTCTTTCAAGAAGGACTGTATCATACGATAACTGCACCTAGAGGTTCATTATTCTATTCTACTGAGTTGCCACTACATACTGCTAGGTGTCACTTGTGGATGTTGGGACTCACGGGAATTTACCTGATGATCGGTAAACCCTGACGAGTAGAACTGAAAGTGTTTCAGTCCACTAAAAGGTGTTTCAGTGATATTGAGATGGAGATCTCAATATGTCTCATTACCAGTCAGATTAGAACCTATGAGGTCACACACATTAGAGATTCTGATTATTAGGATTGTCGAATTGTGATTTGGAATCACAATATCAATTGTCAATAAGATTGATGTCCGAAATAACCCACTAAGAGTTAGTGAGTTAAATAGAAGAATTAAATAATTATAATTAGATTATAATTAAGTATTTTATTGCTGATTAATTGAGTCAAATTATGTTGGGTCTGATCCAAAGAAATTTTACTCAAATCCTAGTCAAGAATTGGCTAGATCGAGTCCCTAAAAACCCTACCTAATTCAGCCTTTTTCCCTGAATAGAGCCTCCCTCTTGATGCCTTATTTTGAAGAGTCAAAATAGGCAAGAGGGGGCAGCCAAGAGGGCAAGGAGGGGCGTGGCCCCTTCTCCTTCTTTGCTGTGAGCCGGAGCCCCTTGATTCTTTCCCTGCCAATAAAGAAAGGCACCAGGAAACCTATTAGGAATAGGTTTCCTGGCGCATAGGGTTTTGAACCCTATAAAAAGGGAGCCCCACGCCCCAAGAAAAATCAGAGCTCTTCTCCCAGGCGTGGGGCAGCAAGGCTATGTTTTTGGGGATTTTAAATCAGCAAGGAAAGGGAGAGAGAAGAGAATCAAGTTTCTTCTTCCTTTGAAGGCTGCACAAGGTGGGATCCTTATGATTTCTTCTTCCTTCTTCTTCGACATCCAAGAGAGGCTTTTGCAAGGAGCTAGCACCCTGGTGAAGCCCCATCTCTGATCTTCAGCAACCTCGTGTGGATACTTGTAGAGGCCGGACATTTGTGCGGCTACAAGGAACCAAACCACGATCATCGGTTGCGGTGTTCTTCTACCCGCACAAAGGTGAAGATGAGATCTTCATTTGAATTTTTAGATTTCTGATTTGCTGGTAGTTTAACAATTCATAATTAATTATTAGATCTTAGTTTAGTCCCCATCTGAATTCAATAAGGTTCTGAATCGTTCTGATTCAGAAAATTTTTGAAATCCATCCGATCCTGTTCCGGCGTATGCGATGCACCGGCCCGAAATGCGGATTCCGCCGCGATCGTCGCGCCGCTGCAGGGCTGACCAACACAGACTGGACAAAACGGCTCCAAATCTGTTCCTAACGGCTAGTTTTCGAAAGAAACCCCTTAAATAGCCACAGTGAACAGTAGCAGACAACAATAGAGCTATTTCATTCAAGTAAAAAGATATTTCCACCTACCTAGAGCTTCTCAAGAGTAAATACAAGCAAAAGAAGGAAGAAGTGCATTCAAGGCAATTTGACCAGTATTTTCTTTGCATTCAAGGCTCTCCTGCTGTCCTCAAATCTTCAACTCTTTTAGAGGAGATCCAGAAATCGAGAAGCCCCTACTTTCCAATCCAAAATCTGTTTGAGGGCTTCTAACTTTACTTTGCATTTATTGTTTTCATATCTGCTTGTTTAGAAGTTTTCTCTGTGAAATCCCAAACTCTATTTTTCTTACTTGATTCAATCAGGGGATTGAATCAAGGGTTGTAAGATTTTTTGGTGAGCCAAAGTTAAAACCAACGATGTAAGGGTTTGATTGTGATCCCGGAAAAACAATTGGATGGTTCTAGTCGGTGAGCCTGTGAAAACCGACCGAGTTCGTTGTGATCTCGCGAAAATAACAAGTGTTAGATGTATGCCCTAGAAGCCAATTTTGGCTGACACATTATTAATTCTAGAACATAATTTGTACTTGACTTTATTATTATTGAATAAATGAAAGGCATCTTTTTCATTCATATTATTATTGTGTCTATAAATCGTCCAAAGAATTAATAAGATGATGATGCATATTCTCAAGAGTTGAGAATTTGAGCCATGTATCATTAATGATTAATTTCTGAACGCTCCTGATCGATGGATCATCACGAGGACGGTGATCGATCCGATGAGATCAGTGCACAGATTACTTTTCTTATGGATGGACGAGACTCGAGTCCACGGTGTGCCGACACTGAAGTAATAGTGCAGGTGCTTGTTAAGAACAAGGGTACTGAGCGTGACCAATACAAGAAGTCACTTGGATGTCTATCCACTCGTCAGTGACTTGCTTGATGTTGCAGTAGTGTGACTGGTCCTTTGACCTGCGGTGCTTCGGCTACTCACAGTGAGGTTATTGTAGTTTGACTGCACACATACATGGTCTCTAGCCATATGGGTCCATGCAGTGTAGATTGGCTGCAGTAAGTTCACTATAGGAGTAGGGTATGCACCTATAAGGAATCTATCGACCTTGATAGATAAGGAGAGATCCTATGTGATTTATAAGACTGAGTTCGTAAGACCTCGGCCGGGGCAGTATGCACAGTGGAGAAAGAGTTTTCCACTCTCGAACTTAAGTTGAATAAATCTTCACATATGACAGACGATGGAGTTTGACGAGTTGTCCATGACCTTCGTCTTGTAGGGATCCACGATAGTAGGACTGTATCACATGATAACTGCACCTAGAGGTTCATCATTCTATTCTACTGGGTAGCCACTACATGCTGCTAGGTGTCACTGGTGGATGGTGGGACTCGCAGGGATTATCTCGATGATCGATAAACCCTAATGAGTAGAGTTGGAATCGTTCCAATCCATTGAAAGGAGTTTTCAATGATATTATGATAGAGATCATAATATATCTCACTACCAGTCAGAGTAGAACCTATGGGGTCACACACACTAGAAGTATTGACCGTTCCGATGGTTGAATCGTGATTAGGAATCACAAGTAATCAATTCGATTGATATTCAGTTGAAGAAGGAACAACGGAAATTAATTAATTGGACTTGAAACAAGAGTCCTACTTCGAGTAGGATTTCTAGAGTCCTAATTGGATTAGGACTGGAAATCCTAGTTGGAGTAGGACTGGGATTCCTACTTAGAATAGGATTCCTACAATCCTAATGAGATTAGGAGTTTTGAATTAAAATCGGATTCCTATTTGGAGTAGGATTCCTAGAGTCCTAATCGGATTAGGATTTCGAATTCAAATAGAGTCCTAATTGGATTAGGACTAAAATTAAATATGTCCTAATTTGGATTAGGATTTCTTGAGTCACAATTAATTATTAATCTAATAAATCAATAAGACTCCTAATTGGATTAGGATTGAAGAGTTCAATTGAGTCAAAATTGATTTAAGTTTTAATTGGATTGGACCTACCTAGATTGGATCCAAATCGGTTCACCCTTGGGCTAAGCCTAATTGGATTAGAGCTTGACCATATTAGGGCATTCCAAACCCTACCTAATGTGGATTAGGGTTTACCATGAGGAGGAGGATATGCCCCTCCCTTTACCATGTGGAGAAGGGTGAAGAGAGGAAGCCGGCGCCCCCTCTTTGGAAACTTGTCTAGGGCTCCTAATTTGTAGGAGCCCTAGATGGCTTTAAAAAGGGGAGCAAGGGGCCGGCGCCCTAGAATTGATCTCCTCCTCCTCCAAGCCGTGGCCACCCCTCTCCCTTCCTTGGTTCAGCCGCCATCAGCAAAGGGAAAAGAAGAAGAAGCGTGCACCTCTCCTTGGCCTCCTTCCTTGGTTCCAACGCAGGGAAGAAAAGAAAGGCTGCAGGGGATTCGTTCTTCTTCCACTATCCCTCCTTCTTCTTCCTCCTCTCAAGCACAATCAAGGGTTGATTGAAAGAGAGGAAATCAGCCATCAAAAGAAGTCTTTGCAAGGGAGCTAACACCCCGGAAAGACAAGAGAGCTTTGATCGGATCACTGCTTCGTGTGGATACCTGTAGAGGCCGGACACTTGAACGGCTTCAAGCGAACCCTCTTCCTAAAACCACGAACTCAGATTTGTGGTGATCATCTACCCGTACAAGGTGAAGATCTGATCTTCAAATTAGTTTAAAAGTTTTTAATCCTTACCTATCTACGAACGGTCATGAAACAATGTTCATGCGATGAACGTCGATCCCGCACATGCCTCTTCCGCTGCCATCTGATTTTATTGTTGAAATATCAGCGGCATGGGCGGGTTCCCAACAGTGGTATCAGAGCCTAGACATCGTAGATTAAGGTAAGAATTAATTATCTAAAGGCTTATTAGATCTGAAAATTGAATGATCATGCATGCTGAAAATTTCTGCATGCAGATTTTTTTCTAGGATGCTGATTTTTACATGCTGATTTTTATGTGATAAAAAGATGATTCTAATTGCATTGTTAATGGGATTACAAAGTTTAGAATCATGATTAGCATGATCAGCAACCTATGTCATGAGATAATTAGTTAGTTTTCAGATCTGAAAATTATAATTGCTGCATGTGGTGATGATCATAGGATTCAAACCCTTTTGGTATCAAATGTAATGACCTGCGATGTGATCTGTGATGTCATGTAATTTTTCAGATGCTTGCATGCATCTTGTTTAATGTTTTGAGAGGCCTGCGTGCCTCCTAAAAGGGAGATGTAATTTATTTTTATTTTTATTTTATATCTGGTTGTATTTCTGTGATGTGATGTACGTCAACGATCAAGTAGAAGACAAGGCATGAGATGAACAGGGGTCTAAGCGGTTGATGGCGATTGGATCAAGAGTTGGTCAAGGATCGAATCAAGGAGGCTTGGAATCAATTCAAGAGTTGAAGACCAGTTGATCGATTGATGTGCATGTGCTTGTAATACGACCTAACTAGAATCCATGATCATCACCTATTTAAAGTTTAGCTTTAATTATTGATGCGATTATAACTGCCTGCAATGTGCCGTTTGCATGTGATGTGAATGTGAGTCGGGTAGATAGGTTTACATGTGATGTAGCAAACCAAATTAAGACCTAAATTAAAACCTCCTCAATCAAGTCGAGAGTGAACCGACATGAGCAAGTCATATTAGATTAATTGATCTAATTGGTGTCTAGGAAAGCATGAAAGGTAGTTACTTAATTAGGACCTTACTCGCTGAGTAAGGGGAGCCTCCCACCTGCTTACCTAGTTAATTGTTCGATTACCTCTTATGAAGAGCTCAAGTTGCAAACACTAAGACCTGATTAACCAATATTAAGTCAATAGGTCTTCCACTGTAGTAGAGCTGCTAAGGTCTTTCTGATGTTGATTTGTCTCGGCTGGACACAGTGGGCAAGTTGCATCGGGGGGCTGGACTTCTCTATAGACATGAGATGTTGTAGGGTAAAGATGGGGTTGGGCACCAATAACTGTTAGGTGAGGACCCAATGACGACTTTATTCCTGTGGTTATACGGTAGGTCTGACTTAACTAAGAAATGGGACCAATAACTGTTAGGTGAGGTTTTCATGGCTTAGAGACCAAGTTACACTGCAACATGCTTGAGAAACATTGTACAAGAGTTGTAAATTCATCAATCTATGTGTCACCAATAACTGTTAGGTGAGGTGGCATGTAAATTGGTGGAACCACAGTACCCACTAGAAATCCTAGTCGTGTAGGATTTCCGTTTTCCTACCAGGGGAGTGTGAGAAATTCGAGAAAATAGTGGGAGTTACATTCGTTCTAAAAGTCCTTAGAACAGATTAAGGATCAAGTACAAAAGTCTAACTAGAATCTTTACTCTCTGCAGATACAATGTCAGCTTCAAACCCTTTGACCCGTATTCTTGAGACCAATCGATTGACCAGAACCAATTACAAGGACTGGCTTAGAAATCTCAAAATTATTTTGGACTGTGAAAAAATAGGCTACATACTCGATTCAGATAGCCCCGACACTACCAACACGTCCTACTGATGTTCAGCGTCAGATGCATCAAAAGTGGATGGATGATGACATTAGAGTTAAATGCTATATGATGGCATCCATGTCCAATGAACTCCAATGCCAGCATGAGAATCTCAAGACTGCTAGGGACATACTAGCACACCTGCAAGAGTTGTATGGTGAGTAGAGTCGCACAGCTCGTTTTGAAGTGTCCAAGAGGCTCTTCAAGACAAAGATGCGCGAAGGGCAGTCTGTCCATGATCACGGTCTGACTATGATCAAGGACCTAGAGGAGCTTGAGAAGCTCGGAATGAACATGCACAAGGAATTGCAAGTGGATTTGATCCTACAGTCACTTTCTGATTCATTTGGTCAGTTTATAGTAAACTACCACATGAATAAGATTGAATGCACTAAGACTGAACTGATCAACATGTTGGTAACTGCTGAGGGAGCCTTGAAAAGTTCAAGGGGCAATGTCCTTGCTGCTGAGTTGACTTCTGGTTCCAAGAGAAAGTCTGCTTGGAAGAAAAAGAAGCCTGCAAAGAAGCAGAAGAAAGACAAGAAGCCAAAGAAGGAAGTTCAAAAGAAAAAGGCTAATGACAAAGGAAAATGTTTCCACTGCAATGTCGACGGCCACTGGAAGAGAAACTGTCCTTCATACCTCGAGAGCCTGAAAAACAAGAAAGGTGACACACCTTCAGAAGGTATAGACTTGCTCATAATTGAAACTAATCTGACGGTTTCTTCTACTTCTAGTTGGGTTATAGATTCTGGTTCTAGTGCTCATTTGTGCACTACCATGCAGGGTCTAAAGGAAAGTAGAAGGCTGGCGGAAGGTGCGGTAACCCTTCGGATTGGCAACGGGGCAAAAGTTGCTGCTGTGGCTGTGGGCACCTACCATCTGCGACTACCGTCTGGTTTTATTTTATTACTTAGAGACTGCTATTATGTACCTGTTGCTAGCAGAAATTTGATTTCTGTTTAATGTCTAGCACAGGAAGGTCATGTTTTTACATTTGACAAAGACTGCTGTTCTATTTATTTGAGAAATAAAATAGTCGCACGTGGTTTTATGATTGACAGTCTCTATCATTTGCATATGGATGTATCTATAGATGTGTCTGAGCAAGTAGTGAATGCCAAAGGATCCAAAAGATCCAGGGATGAGATAAACCAAAAATATTTGTGGCACCTCAGGCTTGGCCATATTGGAGAGGATAGGATGAACAAAATGAATAAAGATGGGCTTCTCGGCTCATTGACTTCCGAGTCATATCCAGTTTGCAAGTCCTGTCTTCAAGAAAAAATGGCCAGATTGCCCTTTGTAGGACATGGGGAGAGGACCACTGAAATACTTACCCTAGTACATACAGATGTATGTGGCCCATTCGATGTGCTAACCAGGGGACGTTATTCGTACTTCATTACCTTTACCGATGATTATTCACGGTATGGGTATGTGTATCTTATGAGACATAAGTCTGAATCTTTTGAAAAGTTCAAAGAGTTCAGAAATGAAGTAGAAAAACAAACTGGAAAACCCCTTAAGGCTCTTCGATCAGATCGTGGAGAAGAATACCTTAGTGGGGAATTCCGGGACTATCTCAAGAAAAATGGCATAGTCTCACAGTGGACACCTCCGGGTACACCTCAACTCAACGGAGTGTCAGAGAGGAGGAATCGGACCCTATTGGATATGGTCAGGTCCATGATGAGCTTCACTGATTTACCTATGTTTCTTTGGGGAGATGCCTTACTTACCGCAGTATATCTACTGAATAGAGTTCCCTCTAAATCCGTTCCTACCACACCGTATGAGATATGGCATGGTAAGAAACCAAGTCTTGGTCATCTCAAGATTTGGGAATGTCCGGCCCACGTCAAGAGTCTACAGGCGGACAAACTAGAGGCTAGGACCATAAGTGCTCGTTTTATAGGATATCCTAAAGAGTCATTAGGATACAATTTTTACGTCTCAAAGGATCACAATGCGTTTGTGAGCCGTCATGCCATCTTCTTGAAAAACCAGTTTATCCTTGATAGAGGCAGTGGGAGGAAAATTGAGCTTGAAGAGAAAGTCTCTGAAAAGCAATGAGTCATGGATCCTATTGAACCCATTCATACAGAGCCAGTACACGATGTCCCTCGACCACCTCGTAGATCTGGTAGGGTCTCCCATCCTTCCGATAGATACTTAGGTATACTAGAAGAGGATACCGAGGAAATGTTCCTAGTGGGAGATAGGGATCATACACAAGATCCCAAAACCTACAACGAGGCGATATCTGATATCGATTCCGAGAAATGGCTGGAAGCCATGAAGTCAGAGTTAGACTCCATGCATTCCAACCAAGTCTGGACCTTAGTAGATCCACCAGAAGGTATTGTACCTATTGGATGTAAATGGATCTACAAAAGGAAAATAGGTTCGGATGGAAAGGTAGAGACCTTTAAGGCAAGGCTGGTGGCGAAAGGGTATAGTCAACGCGAAGGCATTGACTATCAGGAGACCTTTTCACCTGTAGCCATGCTGAAATCCATCCAAACATTGCTTGCCATTGCAGCATTTCATGATTATGAAATCTGGTAGATGGATGTGAAAACTGCTTTCCTGAATGGATATCTTAATGAAGATATCTATATGGAACAGCCTCTGGGTTTCACTTCCAGTGATGGAGATCACAAGGTCTGCAAGCTGCAAAGGTCCATTTATGGACTAAAACAAGCATCTCGGAGTTGGAACACTCGTTTCGATGACGCAATCAAAACGTTTGATTTCATCAAAAATGAAGAGGAACCGTGTGTTTACAAAAAGGTTAGTGGGAGCGCTGTCGTTTTTCTCGTACTGTACGTAGACGACATCCTCCTGATAGGGAATGATATTCCCATGCTAACCTCGGTCAAGGTCTGGTTGTCAAAAGAGTTCTCCATGAAAGACCTTGGGAAAGCATCCTATATTTTGGGAATAGAGGTCTATAGAGATAGATCTAAAAGGATGCTTGGCCTATCATAGAAAATGTATATAAAGGAAGTGCTGAAAATGTTCAGCATTAAAAACTCTAAGAGGGGTCTCTTACCTCTAAGACATGGAATTCATCTCTCCAAGAAGATGTGCCCCAACACATCTGAAGAGATTCAACGCATGAGCAAGATCCCTTATGCATCGGCAATAGGGAGCCTTATGTATGCCATGCTATGTACACGACCTGATATAGCTCTTGCTGTGAGTGTCACAAGCAGATATCAGTCGAATCCAGGTGA
This sequence comes from Phoenix dactylifera, assembly GCF_009389715.1. Lineage (NCBI taxonomy): Eukaryota > Viridiplantae > Streptophyta > Magnoliopsida > Arecales > Arecaceae > Phoenix > Phoenix dactylifera. Next base: position 28,660 of record NW_024069140.1, read on the forward strand.
AGAACACTGGACAGCTGTGAAGAATATTCTTAAGTACTTGAGAAGAACTAAAGATTTATTCTTAGTCTTTGGAGGATCATCAGAGTTAAAGATAGAAGGGTACACAGATTCAGACTTCATGACTGATGTCGATGATAGGAAGTCAACATCTGGATATGTGTTCTTGTGCAATGGTGGTACGGTGAATTGGAAGAGTTCTAAACAACCGATCATTGCTGATTTTACTATGGAAGCTGAATACATCGCCGCCTCTAAAGCTGCTAAGGAAGGCTTCTGGTTCAAGAAATTTATTGCGGAATTGGATGTAATGTCATCAGATGCCATAACACTCTACTGCGATAATAATGGCGCCATAGCTCTTGCTAAGGAGCCAAGGTCTCATCAGAAGTCCAAGCACATAGAGCGGCGCTTCCATCTCATACGCGACTATGTTGAGAAGAAGTATGTCGAAGTGCAGAGAGTAGACTCCGCGGATAACGTGGCAGACCCGTTCACTAAACAGCTAAGTCAGCAAAAGACTGAAGCCCACCTTGAGAAGATGGGACTAAGATATATGATTGATTGGCTTTAGTGCAAGTGGGAGATTGTTAGATGTATGCCCTAGAAGCCAATTTTGGCTGACACATTATTAATTCTAGGACATAATTTGTACTTGACTTTATTATTATTGAATAAATGATAGGCATCTTTTTCATTCATATTATTATTGTGTCTATGAATCATCCAAAGAATTAATAAGATGATGATGCATATTCTCAAGAGTTGAGAATTTGAGCCATGTATCATTAATGATTAATTTCTGAATGCTCCTGATCGATGGATCATCACGAGAACGGTGATCGATCCGATGAGATCAGTGCACAGATTACTTTTCTTATGGATGGACGAGACTCGAGTCCACGGTGTGGCGATACTGAAGTAATAGTGCAGGTGCTTGTTAAGAACAAGGGTACTGAGCGTGACCAATACAAGAAGTCACTTGGATGTCTATCCACTCGTCAGTGACTTGTTTGATGTTGCAGTAGTGTGACTGGTCCTTTGATCTGCGGTGCTTCGGCTACTCACAGTGAGGTTATTGTAGTTTGACTGCACACATACATGGTCTCTAGCCATATGGGTCCATGCAGTGTAGATTGGCTGCAGTAAGTTCACTGTAGGAGTAGGGTATGCACCTATAAGGAATCTATCGACCTTGATAGATAAGGAGAGATCCTATGTGATTTATAAGACTGAGTTCGTAAGACCTCGGCTAGGGCAGTATGCACAGTGGAGAAAGAGTTTTTCACTCTCGAACTTAAGTCGAATAAATCTTCACATATGACAGACGATGGGGTTTGACGAGTTGTCCATGACCTCCGTCTTGTAGGGATCCACGATAGTAGGACTGTATCACATGATAACTGCACCTAGAGGTTCATCATTCTATTCTACTGGGTAGCCACTACATGCTGCTAGGTGTCACTGGTGGATGGTGGGACTCGCAGGGATTATCTCGATGATCGATAAACCCTAATGAGTAGAGTTGGAATCGTTCCAATCCATTGAAAGGAGTTTTCAATGATATTATGATAGAGATCATAATATATCTCACTACCAGTCAGAGTAGAACCTATGGGGTCACACACACTAGAAGTATTGACCGATCCGATGGTTGAATCGTGATTAGGAATCACAAGTAATCAATTCGATTGATATTCAGTTGAAGAAGGAACAAATGGAATTAATTAATTGGACTTGAAACAAGAGTCCTACTTCGAGTAGGATTTCTAGAGTCCTAATTGGATTAGGACTGGGAATCCTAGTTGGAGTAGGACTGGGATTCCTACTTAGAATAGGATTCCTACAATCCTAATGAGATTAGGAGTTTTGAATTAAAATCGGATTCCTATTTGGAGTAGGATTCCTAGAGTCCTAATCGGATTAGGATTTCGGATTCAAATAGAGTCCTAATTGGATTAGGACTAAAATTAAATATGTCCTAATTTGGATTAGGGTTTCTTGAGTCACAATTAATTATTAATCTAATAAATCAATAAGACTCCTAATTGGATTAGGATTGAAGAGTTCAATTGAGTCAAAATTGATTTAAGTTTTAATTGGATTGGACCTACCTAGATTGGATCCAAATCGGTTCACCCTTGGGCTAAGCCTAATTGGATTAGAGCTTGACCACATTAGGGCATTCCAAACCCTACCTAATGTGGATTAGGGTTTACCATGAGGAGGGGGATATGCCCCTCCCTTTTCCATGTGGAGAAGGGTGAAGAGAGGGGGCCGGCGCCCCCTCTTTGGAAACTTGTCTAGGGCTCCTAATTTGTAGGAGCCCTAGATGGCTTTAAAAAGGGGAGCAAGGGGCCGGCGCCCTAGAATTGATCTCCTCCTCCTCCAAGCCGTGGCCACCCCTCTCCCTTCCTTGGTTCAGCCGCCATCAGCAAAGGGAAAAGAAGAAGAGGCGTGCACCTCTCCTTGGCCTCCTTCCTTGGTTCCAACGCAGGGAAGAAAAGAAAGGCTGCAGGGGATTCGTTCTTCTTCCACTATCCCTCCTTCTTCTTTCTCCTCTCAAGCACAATCAAGGGTTGATTGAAAGAGAGGAAATCATCCATCAAAAGAAGTCTTTGCAAGGGAGCTAGCACCCCGGGAAGATAAGAGAGCTTTGATCGGATCACTGCTTCGTGTGGATACCTGTAGAGGCCGGACACTTGAACGGCTTCAAGCGAACCCTCTTTCTAAAACCACGAACTCAGATTTGCGGTTATCATCTACCCGCACAAGGTGAAGATCTGATTTTCAAATTAGTTTAAAAGTTTTTAATCCTTACCTATCTACGAACGGTCATGAAACAACGTTCATGCGATGAACGTCGATCCCACACATGCCTCTTCCGCTGCCATCTGATTTTATTTTTGAAATATCAGCGGCATGGGCAGGTTTCCAACAACAAGTTGGGTTGTGAACTTGCAAACCAACTAGCTGTAATCCTAAAAATTATAGTGAATTCCCAAGTGCGGCTTGGGGAGTGGATGTAGGAGCAAGAGTTGGCTTCGAACCACTATAAAGTCTCTTGTGTTTGTATTGATTAATTATCTCTTCCACTCTCTCCATCCACTACATCTAGTAATCTATTTAATTTGCTTGCAATAGATTTAATTAATTACTCATTAAGTTTTAATTTGTCAATAATTAATTAAAACCCAATTCACCCCCCTCCTCTTGGTTGTCTCCTTGGGCAACAAGTTTGTTTCTGAAAACCCATTTTTTTCCAATTATAGAGGAGTTTTCAAGTCTTTCAACCAGATTCCAAATATTATTTCTTTTAAATTGATTTAGTTCATCTTGCATTGCCATTATCCAATTATTATCTTCTTCAGCTTCTTTAATATCTTTTGGTTCAGTTTGTGAAACAAAGGCAAAATGATTAATTATGTTCCTAACAAAAGATCTAGTTTTAATACCTTGAGTAGGATCATCAATAATTAAATCTTTGGGGTGATGGTTTGCAAATCTCCATTCTTTTGGCAGGTCATGCTTACCTTGCTGAGTTTGATCTTCTTCTTGATCATTTTTCTGTTCTTCATTATCTTGATCTACATTTTCTGATGCAAAGCCATCCTTTAGGGTTAAGTTCCTAATTCCTTTATCAAGCTGTCCTGCATCATCATCAGCATCTATATCCTTTCTTGATGAAAGGTCATTAGTCTCAACAAAAATAATATGAATTGATTATTCTACAACTAATGTTCTTTTATTGAATACTCTATATGCTTTACTTGATGTGGAATATCTTAGAAAAATACCTTCATCAAATTTGGCATTAAATTTTCCTAAGTTATATTTTTCATTGTTAAGAACATAACATGTATACTCGAAAATATGAAAATATGCAACATTTGGTTTTCTATTTTTCATGAGTTTATAAGGGATTTTCTTTAACATAGATCTAATGGTAACCCTATTAATGATATGACAAGTAGCTTCAGTCCAAAAATATTTAGGTAAATTACTATCACAAAGCATTGTCCTTGCCATTTCTTCAAGGGTTCTGTTTTTTCTTTCTACAACCCCATTTTGCTGTGGTGTTCTTGATGAAGAGAAATTGTGTTGAATTTCATTTTCTATGCAAAACTTTTCAAAATCTTAGTTTTCAAATTGACAAGTGCTAAATAATGTATAAATAAATCTATTTTGCATAGTATTTATTAATATTTTTATACATATTTTAAGTTTAAACATGAGAAAATGTGTTCTCCTTCATCAATGCATTTTAATTCGATTTTGATTATTGATTGAGCCTAATGTATGCAGGCCGAGTCAAGCTCAATTAGATAAAGCCTACACTGCATCATTTCACAACTCCACATCCTCCGGAGTCGACTCTAAGAACTTTCCTCCAAAATTCAGTGCTTCCCATTAATTCCCTTCTCTTCACAAGTTCACCTAACTTCTTCCCATATGTTCCAACTCTCTTTCCACGTGTTCCTATTCCCCTGTTTTAACCTCAAAAACAATAGAATCCCTTCAAACATTTGTTTCTCAGATCTCAAAGTGTATCATCAACGGTCGCACGGCTCTCAGAGAATTCTAGTCGTTGGCCTCTTCCCAGTCGAAGGAAATTCAAATCTTCAAACCAAGCAATCCCTTCATCCCAACGACATCATCACCTATTCCCAATGAATCCCCTGCACCTCGTTCGCGTTCCGTCCATTTCTCCGCATTCCCACCACGTCCGTTTCTTCCTCACATCCCAAACAACTTCCTTTCACGAATCCGAACCAGCTTTCATCCTTATCCCATGGCCAGCTAGGATTCAACGTCATCCTTCCGAGCTTCATGGATCAGTAGACTCAGCATCAATCTTCTCTTCATGACGGATTAGAGCCGCAACGTTTTCGGGATCACTTCATGTCCACAGATCCAACAAATCCATCAGCTCCCATCTGCAGAACGAATCAGCATCCGTGGATTCAGCTCCTCCGAGGTCCTCCCAACGACTTCCCTCATCTCAGCCGTGAGCATCATCCCCTGCATCCAAGGATCAAGCCGACCTCTTCAATGTGATCAGCTCCCAGCTCATCTTCTTCCCAACGTAAGGATCAGCATCCCAGCCATATCCACTATTCGCAAGCAACCGTACGCGTCTTCTCTGCATTCAGCATCCCAAGCTTCCTTTCGTTCAACTTCCAATATCCACGGATAAGCTCAAATCCCCTGCTCTGTGTCCCAGCCGCGTCCAAGATCTTCTACCGCGTCTCCTCCGCGTTGAAGAAGCTCGGTTTCTTCCTCTCATCCCTTGCATCCACGTCAACAGGATACGCTCCAAATCCTAGCATCTGCTTGTTCCTAGCCGTTCAGCCTTCCTCTCATTCGCGGATTGATTCCAAGCTTCACGGATCGATCTTCGCGGAACAGAACATTCAACCGGCATCCAGATATCCCGCACGATCATCTCTTATCTCCAAGATATTCTGCGTGCATCCCATGTTCTTATCTTCCCACTCGGAATAGGGGAGGGGAGAGGAGGTGGGCAGCCTATAAAAAGGAGTCAAGACATGAAGCCTGGTGATTTTGATCATTCGGGAAGTTCCCATAGTAGTTTGAGAGGGGAGAAGATGAGCCAAGGAAGAATGCATTCGTGATGGGAGTTCTCTACATTGCTGTAGTCATCCACTATTGCATGGAGGCCTAATCTCTTCACTAGGGCTGGATGCAGCCCTAACAAAAGGACACAGATTTTGTATATTTAATTTCATGTTCTTGAAATTGTATAGACATTCTCGCTCTTAATAAATATTCTTTTATCTCATGCTTAAATTTTATGATTTTTAAGTATAATATCTATACAAATGTTCTTCATGATCATTAAAGTAAAAATAAGATAGTTCATGCTTAAAGAGGATGCGGTGTGCTCCCAATTTAAATTAGGGTAGACATTTCATGCTAACTAAAGATGGACTATGCCTAAATTACTTTTGTAAAATTTTATTCGAATACTTATTAGGCTTGTAGCCAATTTGCATGTTAATCCAAGAATAAATTAAAATACAATTAATCTTTGTCTATGTTAGTGGTAAATTTCTTGCCCTAGGCTCTTCTACTTATATCATTTTTCATTGCATTTCTTATTAAATTACTTAGTTTAGTATTCTTCACAAACTCTCCTTTTCACATATTTTTACGAAACAATTGTACCTCAATCTCTGTAGATCGATATCTGTAATCACTATCCTACAAGATACGTGCTATTGCGTGGTCTTTAAAGTTGACTATCACAAATTCTGTGCCATGATCACTTCTGATTTTTACAGTTTGTAAATCTTTTTCATTTGAAACTCTTTTATAAAGTTTTGCAAATGCAGAAAATGCTTCATTTTTATGTGCCAAAAATAAAATCCATATAAATCTTGAAAAATCATCCACAATTATAAAACCATAATGTTTTCCTCCTAGGCTTGTAGTCCTAGTAGGTCCAAATAAATTCATGTGGAGAATTTCTAAAGGCCTAGTGATGGAAACAACATTTTTAGATTTAAAAGTTGTTCTAGTTTGTTTCTCTAGCTGACATGCATTTCACACTTTGTCCTTTTCAAAGTTTAACTTAGCTAAGCTAGTAACAAGATCTTTTAGAATAATTTTTGAAATTAAGTCCATACTCTCATGAGCAAATTTTCGATGCCATAACCAACTAGTTTCTTTACCCTTTGTATTCATAGCCACTAGACATTGCATATTTTTCATAAGTATATGATCTAAATCTACCATGTATACATTCCCATGCCTATGTCCAGTAAAAACAATGCCACTATTATGGGGATTAGAAATTAAGCGCATAGAGGATTCAAAAGTTACTTTATAGCCTTTATCGCAAAACTAACTAATGCTTACTAGATTATGTTTTAATCCATCAACTAATAAAATATTTTCAATGTAAGAGGATGGAGTAATTCGAATATTACCTATACCAATTATTTTACTTTTGCCATTATCACCAAAAGTAACCACTCCCCCATTTTTCTTTTTAAGGGTGATGAACTGAGTTTTATCCCCTGTCATGTATCTAGAACACCCGCTGTCCAAATACCATCTCCTGTTGGATCCTTGGGTTGCTAAACACACCTACAAAATATCAATCAGCTTTTTATCCTAGGTACCCAAGTTCTTTTGGGTCCTTGCAGGTTAGCAATAATGGTTCCTTGTGGAACCTTGATTTTCTTAATATAGGTTTTCTTACAAAATTGCAGGTTTTAGGATTACAAGGTATATATTTCTATATTTTCTTGTTAAATTTCAGCAAAACAGATTCAACATAAATAGATGACAGAAATTCAGAGATGTTTTTAATAGATTTCTATGTCTGTTTATCAGATTTGTAGTGAATTGTTTCAGGAAAACCAGAGTAGGATTTGACAAACATGTTTTTAAGAGATTTTTGTTTGTTCTAAGGATGATATCCCAAGCCAGCCTTGTCAAACACAGCTCTTTGATTATCTAGAATTAAATTTAGTTTTTTAGAGCTGAGGGTAAATCTTTCAACAAAAGGTTTTAACTTAATAACTTCTCTATTTCTCTTAAACTACATGTGGGTCGACTCCTTAAACAACACGATTGGCTCACTCAGTTTATAGACAGAATTTTTAGGATTCTTGATTTTATTTTTTTTGATTCTTTGGAGTTTGTAGGTACTATTTTTTTTTTTGTCTTGAAATTTAAACCTTCACATTTAAGCCAACATCATTAGAGTACATATTTAACTCAATTATTTTTGTGATCATCAAAATCCATCCTTTAGGGTTAACACATAGTGTCTTCCAAAAATAACTAAACTATAGTCTTAGGTAGTCCATGTAAACGAACCACCACTCTCAAGAACATGGCAACCACTCGAGAAGCATCAAATGTCTTGGAACAAGGCACGAAATGTGCCATTTTTGAAAACCGATCGACAATGATAAAGATGGAGTCATGACTAGGTACCATCTTTAGTAGTCTTAGCACGAAGTCCATGCTAAGATCCGTTGGGAATTGTATCCTAAGTGTCAATCGTCAGTATGTTGATGATTGAATTTTGTAAATGAATTGACAAAATAATAAAGTGTTATTTGGCATTATTTATCATTTCATTGTACATCTTCAAATAAACTCTTATATGATGAAGTCCTTAGGACTTATTTTATGATAAAGGATGATTTATCTTCAAGTCTTTAAATCTGTTCGCGATCAAATAATATGCTGTTACTAGGACGACAGTATTATCGAGATTAGGTCATTGTGTGACATATATATTGGTTGTTCTCTTAACCAAGGAGTATATAGACACTCATATGTCACACATGTAAAGTGTACGAATACATTTTACTGAACGTGACCAATTTCGGAACGTTCTACTGTCAAGAGATGTTCTGAGTGGATATGGGTATAAGTCTCCCTCAGACCTGAGATCACCACAGTGATTAGCAAGCAACTCACTGTACTTTGGTACCGAACTAGCAGAATTTCTAATTCTGGGTCGGAAGGTTACTGGGTACAGTCAAGTACTTGCAAAATCGGTGCGTGAGTCAAGATGGAATTGATCCCTCTTGAAAATAGGAGATAATGCTTTGTGTTCAATTTAACAAAACCTTGGCCAGGGTAATCCTTGTGATGAGTCACAGGATTTCTAAAGTTGATCACATAGTGGATGCACTGATTAGAGAGTTGACAGAACTCTGAGTCATCCTAGCATTAGGAGTCAAAGGGATGAACTATACAGTAACCATAGTCCAGGATTTTAGAATATTTCTTCACATATATTCGGCATATCCGGACGTTGGGTACCATTGCTAGATGGTCACATCGATTAGTGCAGGAAGTCGTTCCTGTACTACCAACTTAGGTTCGAACCTATGAGGTCACACGCATAGAAGTTTCCTGATTGATCAAGATGACTGATGGATAATTGAGAATCATTCAGAAATAATTTGGTCAATTCGATTGAAAAATTATCCTATAAAAAATTAAAGTAATTATTGGAGGATTAATTAGTAATTAGATTACTAATAAACTCAATTTGATTGAGTAAATGGACTAAGGATGAGCCAAATTGAATTGGATTCAATTTTGGGTTGAATCAGGGTTTTGACCTGATTGGGGTCGACTCGAAGTAAAGAGGGGTCTAGTCAAGATGGAGTCGACTCTCTCAGAGAATCTAGAGGACGACCTTGTTAGATGAAGGGAAAAAGCCGGTTTTTGCATGCATGTAATTTTAAAAATTTTTAGAAAAATGCAGCGGAAAGATAGAATTAAACTCTTTAATTCCAAGCATGCAAGGGAGATCATATCTCAAAAATAAATTACAGGAACGTTTAAACTATTTATGTAAAAATAACTATAAGCATGATTAATCATAGAATTAGAAAATCAGCAATCCTTGTTAAATTCTAAACCTAACTAGGATAAAATAAATCTCATACCTTATGATGAAGAGGTTGGATTCGAAGATCTGAAAGTCGAGCCTCGTAGCCACACACGTGTCTGGCCACGAAGCTCCGGGTTGATCTGATCCCGCGGAAGTGCTAGCTTGCACGGAACCCTGTTGTGGCTGATTTTGTTCTTCCTAAAATCAATCAACCTTTGATTGATCTTATGAGATGAAGGAAGAAGATGAAGAAGGAGAAGAGGAGAAGTGGTGTGCTGTCGTAGGCAACCAAAAATAAAACCTATACTTCTAAAAATATATATGTAGTAGTGCGAGTAAGGATCGTTCCCACGGAGAGTATCTAGCCTAGTTTTATGCAACTTGAACAAGGACGGAGGGGGGGGTTTGAGTATAATGAAAATAATAAAACAACTAAAGAAGAATTCAGATTTAAGTATTGAAATCAATCAAAAGAACAAATCTTGGTCTAAGTCAACATCCACCATCGGAATTTTACAACTGATCATTGATGCAAAGATATCAATTTGCACTTTGAATGTCCACCGATAGAAATATTTTTCTATCTCTTCTTAGTTGTAGTTAATTAAAAACAAGCGATCTAATTAACCCTAACTACTAAACAACCCAAGACAAGCGCTAAAGGTTTAATCTAGTAGCAGCCTTAAGAATTAGAGAGATCGATGAAACTAAACAACACAAACACAAGCGGTTGCATTTGATTTAGCCGAGTATTCTTCCTAAGATCTGAAAATTTCTAATGCAGCAAATTATTAGATCTTAGTTGCTTCACAGATTAGAGGAATCAAACAATTACGGATTTGATATCTAACCTAGCAGTAGATTGCAACGAATAATAAACTAGTAGGCCTCCTAGTCATTAAACGAAAATAATCATGAAAATATGCACAGAAGGATATTCGACATCAAAGCATGAATTGAACAATGAAAACAAATTCAGATCTCACAGTTTTATTGATTCCGAGGCTTCTGTTTTCTTAGACCAATAAAAGCTTTAGCCACGCAGAGCCATGGATGCAAACTTCCAAGGAGAAAAGAGAAAGAGGAGTCCTCCAAGAGAAAAGAGAAAGAGCCCCCTTTTCAGCCCCCTTTCTTTCACCTTTATCCCTTCCAAAAAAATCTCCTAACAAATATTCAAATCTGACTAATTACGAAAAATAAAATAAAGTCCTAATATAACTGGGAAAGTGGTGTTTCCAGCTAGGATTTTCGTGCATCAAATCTGGAAACTTCTGAAAATTGACCGAGTCAAATCCACATTTGCAGGCTAAGGACGTGCAGCAACTTTGAGATCAATTTTGACCTTGATAAATTCAGTATCTATCAAAACTCAAAACATGAAAGTTGTAGAGCGTTTTCTTGTCTTTCCACAGCATCTTGAATCATCTCAATCAGAGCTCGGATGAGAAAGTTATGCTTAAATTACGAAGCAATGTCGAAACTGTCCAAAATCATCCAATTAGCTTCGTTTTGTACTTAACGCTTCCATTTGCATCCTAAATCAAAATATAAGAATAATGAGTATATTTAGGCACAAAATAAGTATAAAAGACTAAACATTAAGAAAGAAAAATATGACATTTTGCATTCTCATCAAATTTCCCCACACTTAACTTTTGCTCGTCCTCGGGCAAAACTCAAATTCACTTTTCCGAAAACACCAAGGTTGCAATGCCATCAACAAAGAACAACCAAGCTCTTCAAAACTCATAATAACTATTCTTGAACAACTTATAATTACTTAGTAAGCATTTTCACTCAAAAATGGAATGCTAAATACAGAGACCCTTACGGAAATAAACACTCGACTCTCATATATTTGAAGGGTATGTGTTTCGCTCAAATTCATTCCAATGGAAATAATCTACCATAGGCTTGCATATCTTCTCATTCTCCACCACTGGGATCACATGC